>NW_010538474.1:0-96670 GCF_000687285.1 Phaethon lepturus
TTTTTTTTTTACAAAAATAAGTATCAAAACAGCCTCTTCAAAATTATTTGCAGGCAAACAATGAAACAAATGGAAAGAAGGGAGATTATTTTGTGAAAAATCGGTCTTCACATGCTTTGTTTCGTGCTTCAGCTTATTCTGTTCAAAATCAATACAGCCAGCTCTGCAATAGCTAACTAACAGCCTAAAATTAGTGCAATCAAATGGTTAAAAGTTAATTGAAACCAATGTGTGTTGAGATCATAGTGTGTTTTGTTTAGTTTTTTTTTCCCCAAGCAAAGTGCTATGTGTTATTCAGTCACAGAGCATAAAACAGGTCAAAGTCAGCAACTCGTACAGAGACCAGGATTAATGCACTACGGTGCTAGAGGGCTAACGCACTGCAGCAGCACACCGGTGTCTAAATATTTAAATTATATGTATGTCAGTGTGCAGAACAACTTGAAAGAAACCTGCTTTTTCCTTAGTATAGTCCGGCTGTGAATTCTGAATAACATTCAAGTTCAGAGCAGCCACCCCCTCTGACTATCACAGAGCTAACTGGCCTATTGTGGTGCTGCTGCCATTTTCCCCCTTCATTTTTTTCTCCCAGCATACTGGGGGTATTTTCAATTAAGAAGAATTCAATTTTGAATCACAGTTTTGCAAAGGGTTCAATGCTAATGAGTAAACATAGGAGAACGCGGTAATAATAATTCATAAGCAGCAGGAAGAAAAGTGTGTGCTTTGTTGTTGGACTGGTTGGAGCCAGTTCATTTTATAGAATTTCATGCCAGCTACACTCCATAAATTTTTCACAATGATCATAAAATACCTTTTTATTTTATTTTTTTTCCTTTTGTTGCTCTCCAGAGTTTATTCATTACACATGAAGCATATCTGTGCTGTGAAATCCGTTACTAAATACCTCAGGACCTGTCATGCCACTGTAATTTAAATTGAATGTAACAATAATCCAGCCTGATTGCCCGGCTCACTAGTTAATGTGAGGATATTTGACTCTGTTAATCACCACAATAGCCAGGTCACATTTCCACCATTGCATAAGTAAACAGATTAACCGGCATGCAGCGCAGCCCTAACGAAGGGGTGGCTGGTGACATTTGCAGCACAGCAAGCAGCGGCCTCGCCACCGGGACGAGAAATCGGCTCTGGCGTTACAAGCCACGGTTTTAATAATATACACGAAAGCGAAAAACTTTTAAAAACGGGTTTAGGTAAAGTATCCGCGCATTAGAGAATTAGCCGTTCTGAGCATGGCACCTGAGGCAGGCAGGTGATTCGTCACGTGCATATATGCCCACAGAGACGGCGTTGAGCGTGTCTCGCGCTGCTGGTCTCTTGCCCATCTCGGATAGAGCTCACGCCTCAGAGAGATTTGGGTGGATTGATTTTATATTATGTGAGATCTGCCTCTCACTGCGCAACGTGTTACGATAATCAGATTTTCTGTGTTTTGCTTTTTTTCCTCGATCTTATGCTAAGCATAACTCTGAGCGGCTTCTAGATCGCAGTGTTAGCGGCCTCTCAGGTCACGCCTTTTGAATCTGCATGTCGGGGTGGGTAAAAAATCATAACAAGTGCTGTGGTAAGATTTTTTTCTTGTTGGTTTAGTATACGTTAAAGAAAAAGAGGGGAAGAAAGAAAAAAGAAAGAGCGAGCACCAGTGATGTTAAGAGCTGATAAGATTCGATCAGGTGAGATCACAGGCTTGCTATTGTACCACAATTTTTCAAAATTGCCCTTCCCCCTCTTAATCCACCTTATGTACCCGGCAGCTGGGATAAGAGCTGGAGTGGATAATATCATTTTGTTTTGTCCTGGCAATATGATGCTATCAGGGGTTGGCTGTGCTTTTAATTAAGGGAGGGCACCCTAACATGTTGGGCAAATATACGTAATAAATCTATTTCTGTACTATCTGGAGAGGAGTATTGTAAGCGCTAAGAACTTGAAGCTAAATCTAGGCCTTTGTGATCTGTTTTGCAGCCAAGTGTCTCGCCTGCTGAGGAACGGCTCTCTTTTTACAACGAAAAGGTTATATATCCACCATGACTTCTGTTTTGTGCATTTTATAGAGGGTCCGAAGTCATCACCGTCTCATCACATCAAACCTGCCACCACTCAACCTTAGTGGCTGATACGTATTTTTGACGCAGCGTAATCCAAGTAGGGCTACAGCCCAGCAGCAGCAGCTCTTGCTGTATTTTTGCCTCCCGCTGTCTACTTTTTCCCCTCCTGTTGTTTATTTTGAGGGACAGCGAAACAGGAAGGGGGAGGGAAAAAAAAAAAAGACATTACTGCTCAGCCAGTAGTAAAACTTCTTTTATGGGCTGGCCTTGCAACCTGGCACTACTGACACCAAGGATTTGAGCGAGGAGCCCAGTGAAGCAATACACACAGAGCTCCCTCGGCTCTTCTGGCTCGTGACCCGGGAGAAGCGCCGAAGGAGCTCTCTTCATCTCTTTGCTGCCAGAAAAATGATCGGCTCAACACAGGTTCAAGGATGAGAGACACCAAGCCGGGGAAGGGGAGGGACTTCACTTACTGCGTGGGGCTGGGAGGACAAAACCATTTCTCCTGCAGAGAAAGAGGGGCAAAGAAATTGAAAGCAAATGTTTTATAATAGGACAAGAGAACATATCATCAGCATGCAGGCAGGTACCCGAACAGAAAGGTATGACATATTTTTCCCCCAAGAAAATGTTTACAGTTCACACCACATCTAAACCACTGCCGCTATTGCATGAGGCTGAAAAACAAAGCTGACTTAGTGGGTTTACGTGCTTTTATATAACCCTATAATTTTTTTAAAGCGCTTTGTTTCATAAAATGAAATTATGTAGGCAATTAGTCTATACTGTGCACTAACCCCTGTTATGCCTTGGCTAGGAAAGGGAATTTAAAAGAACAGTTATTTAATTTTAGAAACAGATTATTGTGTATGCCCTGTAAGATTTTCATTAAAAAGTGTTACGTTTATTATACAAATGAATTATTTCATTGGTCTTCCCTGTTACTGCTTTGAAAAACATGAAATGGCATATAGTAGAAGAGGGTGGTGACTTGGAGAGCTGGAGCCTTTTACAAGAACACCAAGGGCAGCTGTGGGCTGGAAACTCACTGAGAAGCAGCTGGTCTAATATTGCTTCACCATGGCTCTCTGAGAACATGGGTCACACGTGGTATGGACTGTCACCCATGCTGGCAGCCCAAGTGTCGTGGTTTAGCCCCGGCCGGCAACTAAGCACCACACAGCCACTCGCTCACTCCGGATCCCCAGCTGCCTAAGAGATATTCCCTACTATACAACGTTATGCCAAAACCAGGACACCGAGGAAAGAAGGTAAGAACAGAACTGGAATGGGCATAGAGGCATCTGCGTAGGTCACCACATCCTGTAACCTGCTTCTTGCTCAGACAGGGAGATGCCAGGTGGAAGAGGACTGCCTGCATCTGACAGACATGAGGGAGAGAAGAGGAAATGAGGTGGAAGTATTTGATCTTAAAGGAGTCTGAAATGTTCCAGCATCACAGTGGGATGCTTCGTTTTTCTTGTTGTTGTTACTTGTTCATGTCATTTGCCAGTCTATCCACCAGCTCCAGTAGATCTGGGCAGATTGTTTAAAGGACAAGCAGAACATGCCATCTGGCTCTGCGTTTCAGGCTTTCTTCTGGACTATGCAAAGGGAGTTGGAAAGACCTGCTTCATTGGTGAAAGCAGTGCCCTCAGAGTTGCCTGGAATTCTTTGGTTTGCATGGTTTAATACAACATTTTAAAGGGTCCCAATACATTTCTGCTCTTTTTCACAATTAGAGAAGGGCGTGCAAAGGAGCTTGTTAAAGAAATTTAAGCTCCTGGTGTAAATTCCACTACAATACGCTAGGGAGAAAGCCAGTGTATCACAGTGCCAGAAGGCATAGAAGTGAGACAACAAAGATGTATTGGATATTTCACCACTAAGAATACACCACACTAAGAAGACACCAGAGGTAGAGTTTGCTGGAGCAAAATATGAGGATATGAAGGATAGAGGAATAGGAATCTGAGAGCACTGTTGGTCTTTTGACAAATCTTAGTCAAGCTTTAGGTTCACGTAAAAGCTAGATACCAGCAAATTATATGTGTTTTGGAGGATGTTTTTTTCCATTGCTTCTGGACTAAGGTATATGGGCCAGATCAGAGGTGACACTTTGCACTACCGCAAATCCTACAAATGTGTAAACTTCCCATAGCCAATATTTGCACTGCAGCATTAGAGGTATTCAGACTAATTCTACTTGGGTCTAGGATGCTGTCACAGCCTGTTGCAGATGCCAGGTCATTAAACATGTGCTGATGTATGTCTTAGCATGGTACAACATTTGGGCTAATTGGCCCACCTACTCTGTACTCTGCTGGAACAGCTATATGCTTCCATTTCTGGCTACTTCACTGGCTATATCTCTTGTGCGTAGAATAGCAGTACTGCAAGTGTGCTTCTCCTAGGACAGTAAAATGAAAACAGAAAATAAAAGAATATCTAAATGGTATCCTCTTGCTGACCATGAATTGATAATCAAGATCTCAGACGACTTTGAATTCTAGGAAGTTGGCAGAAATCACTCTGACTTACATCATATTATAATAATTTCCTCCAATATTTTGAGTTACTTTCAACACAGGCTCCATTCTGTTGCCCGGTGCAGTTTCTCCTCATCAGCAAACAGCTAAATGAAGTTTCCCTTGTATCACACAATGTGCTGAAACTCTCTGTATGTCCTATATGCTTTTGTTTTAACCAGGGTAAGGTATATTAAACAAGCATTCTCTGAAAATGTTAATACTCCTCAAATACCTCTAATACCGCTTCAAATCAAGCATTAAATGTTACACTTTTACAGAGCTATGCAGGGTTTAACTTGCTCCATGTGTTTTTCTAAGTACAGAAGAAGAAAAAAATCCATGAAATAATAACACAGCAGAGTAGATCAAGCGGAAGGAATGAAAATGCATGGAGAACTCTTCAGTCTATTCACAGGTTCAGGTTTTGCCAATGACACCTGACATTCCAGTAGCAAAATATGTCTTGATAATTACAGGTGTCAGTGAAGGGCAGAGCTCTGGAAAGCTGCTCACTGAAATATTACCCACTGATTTTCCTCTTCAGCTTATAACTACTTGCCACCTTTCTTTAAACTTTCCCAACAAGGAGCCAGTTGGTTTCCAATTTGAACAGAAATCACTGATACTGATGAAATGTTAGGTATTGCTCGGCAATTTCTGTTTATCCCAGTCATTTTTCTCTGTTAGCCTTTCAGATATAGAGAACTTCTGGAAGAGAAGGTAAGCAGGTGGGCAAGTGCCACTGCTGCCCAAGTCATGCCAGTGGTGGCAGGCCTGAGCACACTGAGAGTTCTTGCTTGCCCTTGTATTCTTGAAAGCTTTAACAAAACTAACTGAATCACTGGGGTGATTACAAGGTAGTGGCCTCATGCTGAAAACATGGAATTTGACCTGCTTTTATTCTCGTAACTTTCCCCAAAGTTGGTTTTCATGGTCCCTGTTGCAATCACAAGCAACCTTCTCGGCTGCTGTTTTCCAAGATCTGACAGAAGCCAGATGTACTTGGTAAATGTTATGATGTGGTCAGCAAGAAAATATGCAGTATGTATATTCCTTTATCACAGTCCCCTAATGCTGGGCAATGTTACATACCACCAGGGGGTATGTTTGTTTTGCCAAGATGGTCTATAAGCATATTTTGCGATTACGACATAATCTCTTTGTAAAGATAAAACATTGTGCAGGGATGTGAGACATTCTGGTGGAGGGCCATATGCACCACAGAGCTCAGCTGAGATAGGACTGGGAGCAAGAGCATTTGGAATGCACTTGCTTTGTGTCAAAACGTGCATATAAATTTATTTTTGTATTTGATGTTTTTACTGAAAAAAGCAAGAACCTGTGTTTTAATGGTAATGGCTTTGCCTTAAATCTCCTTTGTTTCCAAAGTTACAGATTATATACAATGTTGTTTTAAAGTGACTCTATATACACAGACTTATGATGGGATTTTCAAAGGAGTCTGAAGAGCTATGTTTGCTGCTCCATTAGAAGTCTTTCCCTTTGTGTTCTCAACTCTTAGCTCACTGATCATCCAAAAGGGGAAGGACAGAAATTAATTTACAGCCATGCCCTTCTTTCCGCTACAGATAGGTCTGAGCAGCAGAAAGAGCTGCCTAATTGGTAGCATGAAAAGTTGACGTATCAGTGACATAAACAGACAGCACGATTCAGGGCGTCTGGCTAACCCTTCTAAAGCTCACCAGCCCACAGAAAGCCCTCTTCACCTTTCATGTGGCTCCATGGTTCATATTCTTCCCCAAGTTGTCCTCAGAGACAAACTCCTCATGTGGTAGTGCTTCCCTGCAGTAGCCCAAAATCAAACCTGAGCTAATAAGGCATAATTCTTCCCATTTAGTAAAATAATGTTCCAAAGGAGAGGTATGTGTAAGTCAATGAACTTGGTGAAACCCATTGTTTAAAAATGCTTCTGTTTTAGTTACATGATTTAGGCCACATAAAACAGGCACTGTAGATATTTAAGGCAGAAGTCTTGACTGATTTAATTTCTGGTCAGATCTTATGGATTGTTTACAAACAACAGGAGTGTGCCTCAAGTCTCAGTTGAAGTCTTCAAATACAAAGATCAAAAATCAAGGAGTTTGGTGAGTTTTACAACTCTCTGAGAATGAGCCAGGCTTGTCTCTAGCCACCACATGCTATGCAAGATTTTATTACCTAGAGAAGGGATCATGCCAAATTCATATAGCTTGGCTTCATGGTTTTTTGCTTTTCTTTAAAAACTTCAGGCTGTCTTTAGGAATTCAGCTGATCTGAGGACCCCAGACATTGGCCAAGCCCCCGCCCAGCTGCGTGCTCAATCCCTGCCCCCAGTGGGATGGGGGAGAGAGTCAGAAAGGCAAAAGCAAGAAAACTCATGCGTTGAGATAAAGGCTGTTTAATAGGTGAAGCAAAGCTGCACACATGAGCAAAACTAAATAAGGAACTCATGCACTACTTCCCACTGTCAGGCAGATGTTTAGCCATTTCCTGGAAAGCAGGGCTTCATCAAGCCATAACTCCAAATAACTCCTCTTCCTCCTTCTTTCTCCCAACTCTTATTGTTGAATATGACATTATATGGTCTGGCACATCCCTTTGGTCAGTTGGGGTCATCTGTCCCGGCTGTGTCCCCTCTCAACCTCTTGCCCACCCCCAGTCTACTCACTGGGGGAGAGAGTATGGGAAAAAGAAAATGAAAAAAGAAAAGAAAACTGCAATGTTGTTCAAGAACTGCCCAGCAATAGCCAAAATGCTGTTTTAGTTATAAGTCCAAACCACAGCACCATATGGGCACAGAATCTGAGGATCAGGATAACCACTGTGACTCTGAAATACCATTGTGCACCCCAGCATTATGCATCTTGGAACATTAGGGTTGAACCTTGGGGCTGTTCTGACTCGTGCCCCACCGTCCTCAGCAGTCCCCAGTGAAATATTTTAAGACATGAGTACTGCCAGACTGTGAAGACAATCTGCCCATGTCCTGTTTTTCTAGGTAGTAACCCTCCAGCGAGGAGCTGTTAACCCAGCACAGTCTGGCACTGCAGCTCTGGGTTGCTGAGGCAGTCAGCATTGCGTCTGCTTGGAGTGCGAGCGTAGAGATGGAACAGTTGCAGTGAGGCTCCTATTTTGACCTCAAATCCAAACAAAAAATTACTTTTAGCATGCCATTTTTCCCTTCCATGAAGAATCAAACCTATTTAGCTTTACCAAAACCATGCTAACAGGATTTTTTGGATATAAAGCTTCCAGAAGTCTTAGTGCAATATTTGGGTAACACAGATACGGGAACTGAACTCTAGAGGCTGCATTAAGAAGATGGCTCTACTATTTTATGTCTGGGTCTGTCTTAAACTGCCATAATTGGTACCTGTTACTCTCTTTTCAGAGGCTGCATTAAGAAGATGACTCTACTATTTTATGTCTGGGTCTGTCTTAGACTGCCATAATTGGTACCTGTTACTCTCTTTTTGAATGCTACCAGACATTCCCATTCTTACTGAATCTGCTGTAGGGGACCGTACACAGTGCTCTTTACTGTGCTAAAATAACAATTAAATACCAACAATAAGATTTACATCTACTAACTCCTCAACCTAAAGGCAGGAACTTTGGGGTCCAGATATCCTAACTGATGTTGTTGATTATTTCCTCACTTCTCTTCTGTCGCTGTTTTCTTATGCATTTTGAAGAGAGGACAACAAATGTGTAAGAGAGAAACAGCATCCTTCTCTAAAGTCATCATGTCAGTGACCTGTTCAACGTAGGCTACTAGCAGTACCTTCGCCTCAGTGTCATACATACATATTTCTTTTTATCAACTGCAAATTCTAGCTGAAGGTTGTTCCCAGCTTGTTGAACTTGATCAAATTTGTTGAAAGAGAGAATTCTCCTGACCTGGCAGACAGTGAGTATTTGGACAAAATCTGCTTACTTTATCTATGAAGTGAGAGCTTAGTTCTTTATAGTTTCTATATATAACTGCATACAAGGTATCTACAAACAATCCAATATGCTGGTTCTGAGGCCAAAAAAATACAGTGCTCTTTATTTATTAGTCTCAACAATTTCACAGACAAAACAGAGACAGATAATCCAAACAGGAACCATGAAATGCCACAGCCATGAAAGGAACATTTTCATTCCCAGTCGCATTACTTGCACACGCAATCATCACCAACAAATCCTGTAGCTACCCACTGCACAGTAACAGTGTTCCCTGAAGAGGCTGTTAAACTCCACTTTTCACTGTGCTTTCTCAGGGCTCCAGTACAGCCTTACCAATTTTAATGATTTTAACGCAGGTCTCAGCAAAACAGGCATGTAATTAAGCGAACATGTCAGTTATTTTTTCTTTCTTTTTATGTACAGATTATTGTTCTTACCTCATTTTTGTTGCCCTCTTTACTTTACTATAGACACTTAATTTCAAATAGTGGTTTCCAGAAAGTTCAAATTCAATTCTAGAAAAATGTGCACAATTATAAGCATAGAACAAACCAATATTACTTTTAGTGAATATAAAAAAAGGAGGGAAAGGCCTAAAGGCTTAACTTCCATACTTTCCATGTAGAAAGCCTGATATGATATCCACTTAAATAGGCCAAAAAAACCCCTTTGATTTTAGTGTTTGTAGTAGGTCATGTCTATGAAAACATGATTGGTAAAAATGTTAATGAGAATATTTCAATATCAATGCCATTTGTAAAGACTACTAAAAAAAGGACTGAAAAGAGCTTCTGCTATCAATGCTTGATTTTAATGTAGCTGAGAGTTTGAGTTTTGTTTTTGCCTTTTTAGTAGTGAGCCCTTACTTTAGGACTTACATTCTGCATTTCATCTTTGCTTAAAATGTCATTAGTACATGTAATTTTGCAAGATTTTTTTTGTAACACAAAAGAAATGGGGAGAAAGAATGGGGAAAGCAGGTTTTTTCCATGAAAAAAAAAAAATAGAAGAAGAAGTCCATCCACATTTATCTGGAGTCGGGATACAAGAATAGCAATACTTGGCATTGCAGCACAGGTCAGTGATTCTCCACAGCCATGCTGTGAAACCATGTATCACCTCAGCGTTTTCAGTTAAAAAATTTTGTCAAAAGGAGAATACCAGACCAGTGCAGCAGAACTGCAGAACTGCTGCACTCCCCACAGTGATGAGTACTGTTAATTGAGTATATCCCATTGAGCACTGCTGTTGACACTTAATACAGCTTGTGAAGATAACCAGACATCAGTTTTTAAGTGAGGATCCAGCAGACAGCAGTCTGGAAGTAGAAACATCCATTTCTTTAGATGAACACCTCAGGCAATTCTATCCGTGAATATACATGCTATGGGCTGTGACGTTTAGGAGAACAGTCCACGAAGTGACCTTTCCTGGAGCTGACTATGTTCCCCATCTGTCTTCAGCTGGCCTAGCACGCACTGCTGCCTTCACCAGCTGTATGGTTAATCCTGAATGTGAACGGCTTTTCTGATTTCAGACTGTGTTCTGAGGTGCCTACCTCCAGACAGTTTGATGTGGATTTACAGAAGAGTGTTTATATCCCAACCTCTACATATGGATGCACTTCGGAAGAAACAGATCATGGCCATTTTCAGCTTCCTACTTGTTTCCCAGAATGAAAAATGGTGGATCCCTAAGATTGAAAATTTGGACTTCGGTCCTAATTATTTCTCTCTCTTTAAAAAATGAACATCAACATCCATGTGTTTGTCTCTCCCTTGTACTTCAGAACATGCATTGGACAACCCATCTGGCATGTAGGGTGGCTGAGCTTGATTTTCCAAGTGAAGTATCAGAGAGAGCTTAAAACAATGCTAACCTGGAGCAATGTACCCATTTTCTGTAAGAGCTTCTTCTGACCTAACTTCAGTTTGTCACCACCAGTTATGTTTGATATGGAGAAACCAAACTTTTCTAACCTCTCCTCTACCTCTCCAAATTGATGAAGTTCTTCCTGTGCTTCAGATAGGAAGGGACTGACTCTATCCCCAGCCACAGGATAGCTTTGGTAATATGTTTGTGTTTATGATACTTCTCACTTCAAATTTGGTTTAAAAAACTAGTTGCAAAACAGTTACAGTTTATAATACACATTATTGTGATGGGAAACTCAGCAGACAGTTGAAGAAGGTGAAAAATCTAATTAATTTTTGTCAGGAATAATTAATCATGACATAGAAAGACTTGCTTTTATTATTTGATATTTACTTGCTCTGTGAACATTACTTTTAACATGCATCTAAAAAATATCTGTGGTATTTTCAATAAATATCTCCATGAAATAACAGCTATTTGCAGCCAAAAAAATGTTCAACTGATATAGTGACACAGGAAATCAAACTGAATTTAAATCCTGGGAAAAAATGAAAATTTCAGTTGCAAAGTAAACCTTTCCCATATGGAAAAACAAATAAATCTACCACAAAATATGGCCTATTTAAAATAGCTTATTTACTTTACAGTTTATTTTCAAAATAAAAGCATACATATCCATTACAAGGAAAGGAGGTAGATTGTTTTCACTGTTTATATCTTCAAAGACCTTCTCAACTTGATCTAAAACATGGCCCTTATTGTAGTTTGTCATGCTCCAGTTTGCCACTTCTAACAGGGAAACACACCCATCAACATCTGTGTAATACAGGTATAAGGCACAGTTAAATCCTCTGCTACCTGCACTTTTTCAGATTAACATTGTATTTCAAACTGCATAAATATGTAAACATAAAAATGCATAATCCTGTGTAGGTCCAGACTCCGCGGGCACATATGCTACTTTTTAAATGTGTGCTTAAATACTTGGCTGAATTTGATAATACCGACAACTGTAGTCATATTTACTTAACCCCCAGCCTGTCTTCATTAGTGTGGAAGAATTCAGAACTTGAAGTGCCAAAGAAGAGTAACGAAGCTGGTGAGGGGTCTGGAGCACAAGTCTTACGGGGAGCGGCTGAGGGAACTGGGATTGTTCAGTCTGGAGAAGAGGAGGCTGAGGGGAGACCTTATTGCTCTCTACAACTACCTGAAAGGGGGGTGTGGCAACGAGGTGTTGGTGTCTTTTCCCAACTAACTAGTGATAGGATGAGAGGAAATGGCCTCAAGTTGCGCCAGGGGAGGTTTTGATTGGATATTAGGAAAAATTTCTTCACTGAGAGAGTGGTCAAGCATTGGAGCAGGCTGCCCAGGGAGGTGGTGGAGTCGCCATCTCTGGAAGTGTTCAAAAAACGTGTGGATGTGGCGCTTCAGGACATGGTTTAGGGGACATGGTGGTGCTGGATTAATGGTTGGACTTGATGATCTTGAAGGTCCTTTCCAACCTTAGTGATTCTGTGATTCTGTGAACTAGGCTTTAACATGAGCTGGTGGAGGAGAACCCACTTCTCTTGTGACTGTATAAGATATAGACATGTAGCCCTGTACCTTGTGTATAGGATTTTACTCTCTGTCCAGCCCTTCCTGAAGAGCTGACTGTCTGTAAAAAAGTGATAAGCTCTACAGAGTTTCAGCAAACTCTGTTAATAATTCTGTGAAGCTAAACATTCCTTTGTCCTTCTTTTAATATGGTTTAGTTCCGTATTTGTCTCCCACTTGTCCCCCTATCTGTTGTTCTGCCTTCAATGCACAGTCAGACCATGCAGTAAACTTTGAGATGAGGCCCATTAACCGGTTTTGGTTTAGGTTCAGGGTTTTTTTAATATCCTGTTTAGGACAGCTGAAACTGTCTAATGACATTCCACATCGAACAAAATTCTTCCTCATTTCTTGCAACACTGTACTTTAAAATGCATTCAGGCTTTTTTCACCACTTCCTCCCAATAAGTTAGTCAACTTGATTCCTATTATCTCCCTTGTTGGGGCAGAGAATGTGTGGTAACAGTAATAGCTGCATTTCAAGTTACAAAATTAAAATAATAATTTACAGGATATTTCAAGTGGTAGACGGAATGCAGTGAGAGATTGGGTGAAGCAAATATACGTGTTGGGAGAATCAGCTGGGGTTAATTTATATTTATAACCAACAAAGAAGTTGAATTGAGTGTATGAATTTCTGTGAGCATTTCATGTTAAGTGTTTTCAGTCTGCAGGTGGAGAGGCGAGGAACATGGTAGTTGGGAGGATTATCAGGACAGGAAAGAGAACCTGGCATCCAATAGCTATCAGGACTGGAAAGAGAACCTGGCATCCAATAGCTATCGAAGGAAGAACATAGGACTAGGAAAATGTCAAAGAACTAAAAAGAAAAGCAACATTATACACATCAAGCTATTAGAAAGTTGTGGTGGTTTGTTGTGGTTGGTTTTTGGGGTTTTTTTTAAGTAGAGAGAGAGTGGCTAATGAATAATTGAAAAATAAATTACAATCTGACAAAAGTAAGTACAAGCCAAAAATAATTTTTGGTTAACTATTGAATAGAAAATTTGCATTATATAGTAATGACATAAAAGACACATGAATGTTTGTTTGTGGACAGGGTGTATAGCTAGAAGGACCAAGATGAGAGCTATGTCTCCACAGGGTTCTGTCTCCTGCCCTGTAGGTCCGGAACCCTGCACCCCCCCGGACCACGTGTGCTCCCCGGGCCGCTCCAGCTGTGGAACTGTCCATGGTCCTTGGGACAGCGTCTCCGCGATCACTTTCACTTGTCTAGACAAACCAGCAATACGTGATTAACTCCTCAACGGAATTGCTCACCTCTTTTTGATAGAAAACGGATTAGCAGAGTTGGGCATAACTTATGGACATTTTCTCATGAAATTTTATATGCCAATTTTAATCATTTTACCCGGGGTTCCTTCTTGTGACCAGAAAGTAATTTTTAAATAAAATACCAGCAAGCTCTTTTTTTCACAGCAAAAAACATCCATTACTTTAAAATCTTCTCCTTTTTTTTCTGGCAATTTAATTCTGTTTTAAACATCTTTGCTTTCTTATTGAAGGAGGACTGTTTTGTGACAATGACAGCCTACGGTTTTTCAAATTAAGCTTATTCTTAATGAGAAACTTGGACGAAAGCTGAAAGAGAACTGAGATTTTTTTATTTTCTAAGCTTTATGCTTCCTTTAATGTTTGGACATTTTTCCTTAGCCATATTCTGGAAAACACATTTTACTAAGAGAGTACATGCAGATTACACATTTAATGCACTGATTTAGCTCATTTAAGTTTATTCTCAAGTTTGTTTTCAATTCCATATTCAAAATACAGTCTCTGAAAAGTTTAATTTTATTAACATTGTTACATACCAAAAAAAAAAAAGAAAAAAAAAAAGTAAGTAAACTACATGAAAGATAAAAAAGAAGTTACTTCTAAAAATGTTTAAATGTAAATATTCTGTTCTGGTTTCCACAGGCTTACCCTACCATATAGTTAGACAAGCTTAAAGAGACTGGAAACAAGTTATTCAAAGCTGACACATAGCACAGTGCTCTCTACAGTTCTTCAAGCTATGTTCATTTGAGTTATATTCATCCTTCTTTCAGCAAAACTCCAGCTGAAAACATTCTCTGGAAGTTTTGCTTGAGTAACAAAGTGTATATTGTCTTTTCATCCAAAGCAGAAACTTTGAGGTGTGCATAGGCTGTAAAAATAAGGTTACAAAATTAAATAGTGTAAACAGGATTTCCAACAGTAAGATGCTGAGTGAGTAAAATCTAGATGTGTTTTTCTCATCTCAGTGCCCAGTGGAGAATCTCATAAAAGAAAAAAGTGCTGGGGACCACCTTCCACATAGACCATTTCTAAATTCAAACACATGGTTAGAACAAGATGTTTTACAATCCACACTGGATGTACTGCAATGAAAAAGAAAACCTAGGATTCATAATCAGGGCCCTTGGATCTAGTTGTTGACCTTGTTAGAACCACAACCTCAGGAAGACCAAGCGGCACCATAAATGATTGATCGATCATATCTGTTTACATTCACAGGATGCATTTTGTTTTTTCCTACTGAGTTACATTTGATATTACTTCTTTCATTTGATCTCTTATACTTAGCAACTGTCATAGCTCTTAATTTACAGTATTTACCCTTTCATTTGTATTGTAGTCATTGATCAAGAACAGAAAACAATTCTTTTCTTTTTAACTCTTGACACTGAAAATTCCTCTAAATATGATCCTAGCACAGAGAAAAGAGTACTGACGTCCATTTTCAGCTAAGTCACACAGTGAAGCAGGGTCATCAAGGACCTATATAACCAAGGAACAGTGCAAAGGGCTCTACTAAGATTATTTCCTTAGATGTTCTAGGATCTATGGGTCTTTTCAAGGAACTCTAGAGTGCTGTTTTAACATCAGCTTTCCAATGTTACTGATCATGGATTTTCTTTTCATCTTCCTTTTCAATTCTAATAGTTAGTTTCAAATATTTAGAGGGAAATTTTGCTTGGGATGTTGAAATGTCAGCTACATGCTCCCTCCACTTTTGGTTGCAAGTGTAACGTCTCCCCTGGTTTAATGTAGTATTTTGCAGTGGAGAAAATTCTAATGCACCCACTTTTTTCTTCAAGAATCAGTTTTGCTCACTGAAAGCGTCCGGTCATCACATGTGGTTTTTCTGTCAACAGGATTTTCAACTTGTTTACTTACTTTTTATTTCTGTAGAATAATTCAGAAAGTATCATCAAGTTTAACTCAATTCCAAATACTGTTTGGATGTTTAGTGTTTTGCATAGTTGCTAGATTTTGCATCTGGTTTTAGTCTTGGTTCTAATGTAATTGGACAGACATCTTCCCATAGTATATTTAAACTCTGTAGTACAAAATTTTCAGAATTCCTCATACATAGACAATGTGATTTTCTGTAAAGTGAAGAAGACAATATCTACAAATGAACAGTGGGATATTCCACTAGAAAGAACTTGAGGAATGCGGTAGAAAATTAAAAACAGTTTTTGAATTTAAAATTATGATTGCAAAGCCATGCAAAATGATCTGCATGCTAAGTGATCCACAGCTGCACTTCAGACTACATTAATTTTCATGTCACTGAGGTTACCTTTATTGTGTTACCAGTTAAAAGTTTGATCTGGAGAGCATAGTAATACAAAAGACATTTGAGAGCTAGGAGTGGCTTGCTATCTGACAAAGTTTGGGAAACTCTGCTTAAAAGTGTTTTCCTAAAGAAAGTACCTGTTCCTAATTTAAATTACATATATTCTTTCATACAGTGTTATTTAATGTTCTCAGTTTTGGTTGTTTTTTTTACCCACTAGAACATAGACAACATTAAGCATCAAATATTAGATTTATGGTACAATAAAAAGTCAGTAATCATTAAATTAAACATTTTTAATTTCAATATAATTTTCCCTTCTCAAGAATTCTCTTCACTAGCTTCAGTAATGATAGGATAATTTATTTTGAATAAATTATCAGTAATGTATATTATGTGTCTTTTATTTTCAGACATTCAAAAGCTAAACCACTTTTACTCCATTTTGTACATTTTAATTTTAATAGTTTCATTGTGACTGTTCTTGCACCATTCTATGTTTTTGATTGTACTGCAGACCTATCATGTTGAATTTACAGATCTCTTTCAGCTGTGTATCTCCACTTATATCCCTCAAGTATGTGTCTTTATGCTCAGAAGTGAACACAAACCGTCCATGTGTGGAGCAGCTCATAAACTTCTACTGTTCTGTAGCAAAATTGTTTTTTCTCCCTTGCATTTTAGTAAGTAATGATAGAAATACCTTCTACTTGTCTATGCCTCTTCATATTGTTTTGTTGCTACAGGCTGCTATAGGATTTGTACGCTGTTCTAGTTCTATGCTGATCCATCTCTTAGAAATGTTATAAAACTTCACTTCTTCATGGCCTGGAATCATGACATTCACAATGGTTCAATCATCTGAACCATCAAATGAGTTATACCTTGCTTAAACATATACTGATGCTTAAACATTACTAAAGCACAAAAGAAAAATATCTGATATTTGGATATGTTGGCTACATCTGGAGTTAATTGGAGATACACACACAGAGACATCACTTCATCCCTTCAGCTGCTGGAATCTAAGTAGTCCAGGAGAAAAGCCACGGAAGCATAAACTTGTAACTCCATACTGAAGTTATCATCCATGGCATGAACAAGAAAAAGTTATCTCTCTGGGGTGAACTTGGAATGTAAACCTGAGCTCTTGACAGGAGAATTTACCCCCAAAGTGTTTTGCAGGTATTTATAGTCCCTTTTCAGCAAACCCACAATTTGAGAATATTACGCTATGGCTACTCTTGCAGTATTTTCCATTTTCCAGTATATAGTGTTAAGATACATCTCAACTGTTCTCACTCATCTGTGCTATAAATTTAGGAGTCGATACCATGTTATAACAACCAGCTAATCAGAGGATCAGACTTCTGCTATTTCAAAAGTCCCGAGGCAAGCAAGAACTTGAGTACACATGGATTCTGTGGATTAACCTGGGCAAATCACCTAGAGAGAAAGGATTCTGAAATACAGCTAGTCCAAGAAATAGTTTTATTTTGACAAAATGTGGATGATTTTTATGCCTTTCCACATGTGAATACTGTGCCTGGCAAAGATAGTGCACATACATGGATGTTAAATATCTTAATATATGTATTAATAATCTTAATATAAAATCTAACAAGACACTATAAAAGACAGAAGAGAGCTTATAGTATCTTTATTAATAGGCTACAAAGGAAAATTACTCTGATTACAAGGGTTTTCATATTGTTGCTAAAATGAAAGTATCCTTCAATATGTTACAAAGCATATTGCCCCGATGCGATTCTGTAAGGTCCCATTGATTCTTGTGTGGCTAGCCTATGTCATTTAAAGATATAAGTGCATCACATAACAGAAAGAAGAAAAATAAATAAGTAATTTCAGTGCTTAGCCAGCTTTTGATGTGCACACAGTATTCAGAGTCAGTTCTTAATTCAGAAGGGTTTTTGCCAAGAGTAATATCTTTAGTCCATGCGTAATGGTCGAATACGCCACTGAAGTTAAAGGAATTATGGAATGGCTGAATCTAGTCTCTTCCAGGTTTGTTTGGCTTTTTTTGTCAGACCTACCATTTGAGATTAGTAGCAGACATAACTGAGAAAGGAGTTATGTGAGCTTTCTTGTTGAACTCTGAAAGTATATCTTAATAAGAATTAAGATATACCTGTAACACTCTGACTCACCATTGAAATAAGTCACACACAATTATAATTTACTTTGTTACAGGGCAAATATCCAGGGACATTCACTTCAGGACTTGTAATATAAATCCAGATAATGCAATGAGAACTGCTTATGTGTAATGAAGGAACTTGTCTGAAGCTCTTCCTCTCTTTGGAAGAGCTATGTTGTGGGAAATAGCTGGTGGTTTGGAATGAACAGAGCAAACAGAGGAAGAGCTACTTAAAAAGATTGTTTTCAAACATATCAGAAATATTAGGTTTGCCAAGGAGAAACCAATTTGGCCTACAAAATGTTGACACTTAGCACAAATGTATCAGTCTGTGCTATGTCTACATGTATTCTATACAAAGACAGAAAAAAGTGTCTGTGAGTAAGCTCCATGATACACTTCTGGGAAAAATCAGCACATTACAATTGGACCATGCTATAATTCTGGGTGGAAGGTATAAGAAAAAACCTTTCTCTTTTCCTAATTTAAACGTGAGTTAAGAGTAGCACTGTGCATAGGCTCTGTCAGCTCCTGTCGAACAGCAGAGAAACGACTGAAGCTGTATGAAAAGAACAGCAGCTCACCATGCCTATCAAATGTTTTCTAAAGAAGCAAACCAGAGAGTTCCTGATGTCTCCAAGCTTTTTCCTATTTAATTTAGGCATGCAAAGCTACTAAAAAGCATCATCAAGACAAGAAGTGGAAGAGCAATCCCTAAGACAGGAAGGCTGTGATGGAACAGTGTACAGCATCTTGTCAAGCCATGGATTCCAATGCGGCCCTAAGCAAGTCATTTAGACCACATCTGCCTCAATTTCCCACCTATAAAATTTAGATGACACCTCTTCTGTGCTTCATAAGGTGGTTGGGGGATGAATCTCTTCACATGTCTAATACTCCTAAGCATGTGAGTATCATAGTCTGCAGGGTCCCTCCATGCTGTTGATGAGTTGAAAGATTTGAGATTGCATTTTTGCTTCAAGGGGACTCCTGACTTGTCTGTAAGTTTTCAAGTGACTGACCTGAGTATTTTGAAAAGCAGGCCCTAAGAGCACAACTGCAAGTCCATTTTCTGGTCATATGCAAATGCTATTCGTGTTATTGTGTATCCATTCCCTTGTAGACAGTTTTGGCAAAATGACAAAGCAGACAAAAAGGAACTACTTAACTTTGTGTCTAGCACTTTTAAGTGTAAAATATAACAAAGATCTTCATTAGACAAACAACAAAGGCTCTCTGAAAACTAGCTACATTCTGAGTGTAAAGTGGCAACAAAACAGACAGTAGGACTGTCACAGAACTGCTTGATTAAAGCAAAACTTAGCTGCAGCAATCAAGATAAATCTTTGTCCCAACATAATTTTCATAAGGTACTTAATGCTCATGCAATGCAAACATGACCTTAATTTGTCATCAGGCATTAACTGACACATTATCCATCCTGTTCTTTCAACTTGCACATGCAACTCTCATTAGGGAATGGCTGGATTTACACATATATGTCATGAATGGTGTCTTCCACATTGCAAAAACTTGGTTACATTGCAAAAGCATGTTTCTGTACAGCATCCGGTATCTACTCAAATGACATGAAGCAAATTTTGGACACATTTGCGTGTCCAAAGGGCAAAGCTGGTGAGGGGTCTGGAGCACAAGTCTTATGGGGAGCGGCTGAGGGAACTGGGATTGTTCAGTCTGGAGAAGAGGAGGCTGAGGGGAGACCTTATCACTCTCTACAACTACCTGAAAGGGGGGTGTGGCAACGAGGGCGTTGGTGTCTTCTCCCAACTAACTAGTGATAGGATGAGAGGAAATGGCCTCAAGTTGCGCCAGGGGAGGTTTTGATTGGATATTAGGAAAAATTTCTTCACCGAGAGGGTGGTCAAGCATTGGAGCAGGCTGCCCAGGGAGGTGGTGGAGTCGCCATCTCTGGAAGTGTTCAAAAAACGTGTGGATGTGGCGCTTCAGGACATGGTTTAGGGGACATGGTGGTGCTGGATTAATGGTTGGACTTGATGATCTTGAAGGTCCTTTCCAACCTTAGTGATTCTGTGATTCTGTGAAATTCAGGTTGTTTCAAGTGTTCAAATCATTTTCAAAACATTGAAGCCATTCTTCTCAAGGAATCCAGGCATTTCCAGCTCACTGTTTGCCCTATTACTTCAGCTTTAGTTAAGAAAGCTCTCATGCACAGAAAATATCAATATATTGATGTAGCACCGGAAAATGCTTCAAGATTGATTTATGGAATGAAAAGAACTGTTATTTTATGAGCACAAAAATGGAAGAGACTACTGTCCCTACAAAAGGAGTATTGTAAAATAACATATACACTTGTAAGGAGATGGGAAAAGCTATAAACTCTGCCCCTACTTCCCACTTGTTCTCAGTGGAGAACAACAGAAACTCCAGCTGGTCATTGCAGAGCTTTTTCTCCTTTTGAAAATGGTGCCATACAAGTGCTTGTGGAATCTGAAGAGCCACAGGCTTTTTGCACCTATGGGCATTCATAGGAGAAGGGGAATTAGTTAACATCTGTTTCATGGTCTGCACAGATTTTTCTCTTTCCAATGGATACTGTTATGCACACAAGAGAAACACTTAAACAATTTCCATGCAGCTGGATGGATTGTTTCATGTTATTCCGTGTCATCCTGGCATCCTACCCAATTGTCATTCTGACATGACAAAGCAGATGCCCCAAGTTTCTTATGCGATGAAACCTTTTTCAGCAGCTGTGAATCAAATGCTTACAAGAAAAGTAAGTCTATTAAGTGCCTCCAGGTTATTTTCAAATTAAGACATTCAAATCAAATGGTTTCAGTATTGTCAATCTTTACACAAATAACTGTTTGATTTCAACACAGGCTGAAAGGATTTCCTCATACATTCAAGAACATGTTGGGAAGGGAGAAGTATCCTGAAAAAAAAGGAGTTAAAAGCATCAATAACTTCTGCCTGCTTTCAAAATACAATATTCTATCTAGAGCTAGGATCTAGGTAGAAAAAAAAAAGTAGCAGGAAAAAGGTGTCCCAGGTTAATTGCATTGCCCAGATCTACATCTTCTAGCCTAACATCACAAACTACCCACCTGCAGCCATTTACTTCCAGCTGTGTTGGTTTTCATCAGACAGTGGTCTGTCCTCTTGTAAACACAAGCACTGCAGCCCAGCAACTCCTAATCTGTCTGTTTTGAATTTCTTTGGACAAGAAAAAAAGAACACCAACAGCTACTGAAGCAGTTATCAGCAGGGATGGCATGGAACCTTCCTTTCAGTCAGTCAGTGGAGAGACATGAGACATGTCCTAGGTCTTGCAGAGACAAGATTGTTCACCCTTTGTGCAAAAACACGTTAGGGGAAAAAGATGTAATTTGGCTTAATAAGGAAAAGTTTGGTTTCAACAGCAATCAATAGCCACTTACCAGCACTGAATTCCAGAATCATGCATTTGCACTGCGTAGACAAAATCTTCTCTTTGAAAACATGCGTTGAAAAGTACTGTCAATGAACACAGGGAATACAGTACTGAATGAGGGTAAGAGTATATCTCCTTGATGGAAGAAGTCATGCAGACTTTTTCCTCAGAAGTTAATACCTTGGTTGCTAGAGATACCAAAGTGGGCATTGAAAATATCAAATTAATTGCATTCTCATTTTTTAAGATCTGCTGCATTTTAGTGTGAGAAAATATAAGCATGGGAAAATAACTTACAATTGCATATATTCATCTACATATGCACAAAGATGTGGAAGAGAAAAAGTGTTTGTAAGAGACAGAAAGGTGGAATATATTCCTGTTTTCTCAGCTTTCTGAAACGCAACCGTTACTTGCTGGGCTAAGAAATCAGCTTGTCTTCAAGGAAAGAGGTTGTCCTTTATTACATTGGTCAGTGTTGTATCTGACAGACATGTAAGAATATGAATACATGATGCACACGGTCAGATAAAGATAATAACCTTATCTTGACTACATACTGTAAAAAATTAGAATTTTTTCAAAGACAGCCTGAAGATCTGGTGAACCTTGTGTCAACAACAGGAAAAAAAATATGTCCAAAGTCTAGAGAATTGCAAAACAAACTTTAATGATATTCACTTCAGCCCTGCTGAGTGAATGTTTTTTAGGACTTGGTATTGCAAATGCTCCACAAAAGAAAACAGGAATTTCATGTGTGGAAAGACATTGGATGGGAATACAACTGCAATATTGACCCTATATTTTATCAAAAGGAGGAAGAGAATGTTGTTACTGGGGCTACAAAAGACAGTAGCTGTCACTGATTTTTTTTTTTTGCCATATGTTTAGGATGATGGTATGACTAACTCTGAAGTCACAACTGACTTCTATAATCCCTCCCAAAGGATAATAAAATTTAATTGCACCCTACATCATTATATAAGGAGCAAGATAGTGTTTCTGTGCCTGTTTGTTTACTTCTTCTACTTGCTTATGAGTTCCTCCAGTTCTTATAAGCACACTTCAGTAGTAACTGACAGAAACTATTGCATCTTTGGTATAAGCTGAGGTTTTAAGACTTCCCAGAAGTCATATGGGCCACTGATGACAAATTGTTAGCTAAATTATTTGGTTTTATTCCATTAAATGCAACTACAAAATGAAAACTAATGTGAAGGTGAAGAATCAGTTTTATTTTTACCATAATGTAGTAAGAAAGTAAAACTTTTGGCTTTTTAAAATATTTTTTCATTTACTCTTTTTCTCATTGTTTCTTCAAAGTGAACAGATTCATTTTGTAATCTACTCAAGGCAGGGAAATTTCAGTCATGGATTAACTGTTCTTCAGTAGTGTGATACAGGGAATACTGGGTGAAGTGTTTTATTTGTTATTATTAATGCAGCCAAAGTAGATGATTATAATGTTCCATTTCAGTCTTAAAACATATGTATTTATTTTTGGGCATCTTAAGCTGTGTTGTGTGCTGCGAAGTTTTGGGGTATTGATCTTCAGCCTTGCTGACATTAATGCACTGTACAATGGTGGTAATTAGAGAAACAAGCTCTTGGAGAGCTGAGAGATCATAATTAAAAATTATATATTTTTTAACTTTTTGTAGATCATTGTTAGTGATTACAGTGTTTACAAGATTCCAGTTCTTACCATAAAGCAGTGGAAATATATTGAAAATATTGCCATATCATTTATGTTCAATTTTAATAAAAATTTGTCACTGGTTAAAGGTAAATGGTTTCTCAAAACATGTCATGTTTTTTTCCACCTCATAAACTTTATGAGTGGAAATTTGGTAGGTTCATTGCATCTTTTCAGGATTTCCTGGCATCTAGACAGACCTATTCCTCTGACTGAGCTACAGCCCAGATCTTGAAAACCTGACAACATCCTCTGTGCACATGCAGACCAACTGTGCCATGGATTTGATGTGCACATGATGATCATCTCTTCAATACATGTGGAATAAATCTGGTGTTTTTGAGAATTATCAGTCTGACTATAAAGATCATACAGGCACATACTTGTCCAGAAAATCCCAGTTAGAAGTATGGTAAAGCCTAGCCAGGAGCTAATTTTGGTGGTAAGGCTACCAACGTCATTCCTTATAGACGAAAACATCTGTCTTCCATGGAAGACAAAGAGATTTTGTGCCACGAGGTTAGAGAGGGGAGGTCTGGAACATGGGTATGTGTTTACTCTTTCCACTCATGATAAGCTTCCAAGAGCTGCATGTTCACAGAATTGCAGAATCACAGAATGGTTGAAGTTGGAAGGGACCTCTGGAGGTCATCTTGTTCAACCCCTGTGCTCAAACAGGGCCACCTAAAGCAAGTTGCCCATGATAGTGCCCAAATGGTTTTTTAATATCTCTAAGGATGGAGACTCCACAAGCTCTCTGGGGAACCTGTGTCAGTGCTCAGTCACCCTCACAGTGAAAAAGTGTTTCCTGATATTCAGACAGAACCTCCTGTGTTTCAGTTTGTGCCCATTGCCTCTGGTCCTGTCACTAGGCACCACTGAAAAGAGCCTGGCTGTTTCTTTTTTGCACCCACACTTCAGGTATTTATAGACATTAATAAGATTCCCCCCTGAGCCTTCTCTAGGCTAAACAATCCCAGCTTGCTCAGCCTAATGTAGTCCAGGATACCGTTAGCCGCCTTTGCAGCAAAGACACTTTGCTGGCTCATGGTCAACTTGGTGCCCACCAGGACGACCAGATCATTTTCTGCTGAGTTACTTTTCAGCTGAGTGGCCCACAGCATATATTCATGCACAGGGCTGTTCCTCCCAGGCACAAGATTCTGCACTTCTTTTTGAACTTTATGAGGTTCCTGTCAGCCCATTTCTCCAGCCTGTCAAGTTCCCCCTGGATGGCAGCCCAACCCTCTGGCCTATCAGCCTTTCCTCCCAGTTTTTTTCCATCTGCAAACTTGCTGAGGGTACACTCTGCCCCATCATCCAGATCCTTAATGAAGATGTTAAACAAGACTGGACACAGTACTGACCCTTGGGGTACACCACTACCTACAGGCCTCCAACTAGACTTTGTGTCACTGATCATCATTCTTCAGGCCCAGCCATTCAGCCAGTTTTCAATCCACCTAGCTGTCTGCTCGTCCAGCACCCTACATCAACAGCTTGTTTATGAGTATCTTACAGGAGACAGTGTCAAAGACCTTACTGAAGTCCAGGTAGACACTATCTACTGCTCTTGCCTCATCTACTAGGCCAGTATTTCATTACAGAAGCTTATCAAGTTGGTCAAACATTACTTCCCCTTGGTGAAAACATGCTGACTACTCCTGATGATTTTCTTGTCCTTAGAGTGCCTGGAAGTGGTTTCCAGGATGAGCTGCATGATCACCTTCCTAGGGATCATGGTGAGGCTGACAAGCCTGCAGTTCCCTGGGTTCTCCTTCTTGCCCTTCTTGAAGATAGGAGTGATATTTGCTTTCCCCAACTCTTCAGTCACCTCTTCCAGTCCCCATGATCAATCAAAGATTATCAAAAGTGGCCTCACAATGACATCTGCCAGCTCCCTCAGCACTCATGAGTGGGTCCCATCAGGGCCCATGGACTTACGTATGTCTGGTTTGTTTAAGTGTTCCCTGACCTTATCCTCTTCCACCAAGGGTACATCTTCCTTGCTCTAGCCTTTCCCACTGCTCTGTGAGACCTGCAATTCCTGAAGGTCAGTTGTGCAGGTAAAGATTGAGGCAAAGGTGACATCCAGTACCTCAGCTTCTTCCATGTCTTGTGTAACCAGGTCCCCCATCTTGTTGAACAATGGGCCCACTTATCTGTAGTCTTCTTTTTGTTGACTAATTGTTTGCAGAAGCCCTTCTTGTTGTCTTTGATATACCTGGCCAGATTCAATTCCATTTGGGCTATAGCTTTCCCAACTTCATCCCTGGATGCTCAGACAACGTCTCTGCATTCCTCCTAGGTTACCCATGCTTCCACATGAAGCTGTATGCTGCTTCTTCACGTTTCAGTATGGCCAGGAACTCCTTGTTCCTCTACACAGGCCTCCTGGCATTTTTGGCTAACTTCCTATTCGTTGGGATGGACCACTCTTGAGTTCCAGGGAGATGATCTCTGAATATTAACCAGCTTTTTTTGGCCCCTCTTCCCTCCAGCACCTCACACACTTTGCCTTCACCAGCAGGATTGAGGAGAAAACCAACTAGGCACCCATGCCCTTGACTACTGCCCTCCAAAGCTTTGTAGTCACCTTTGATACTGTGCAGGTTTCCCCTTCAGCTTGGCAATGAAGGTGGGAAGCAAAGGGAAAAAAAGATATTTTCAGTTTCGCCATAGCTCTGGAGAAAAGCTGGTATCTTCGCTCAGCTATAGTTGCTAGCATTAGATGCTCAAAACTGACCTGAAGTAGCAGCGTTAAAGCTTCTGCCAGAGACTGTGAATATGAATGATTTTCTTTCTAAATTATTTTTATTCTTTTCAGTTTCCAAACTGTTCTTCTATTCCAAGGGCATTGGGAAAACCAACATCCAGTAATTCTCTGAATGGTGTCAAAATAAGTGCAGTATCGTATTACAATGTGACAGGCTGTATCCTTTCCTATGTCCCTAGAAGTCCTTGCAGAGAAAGATGGGCAGTAGTCCTGCCTCGTGCAGGACCATGTGGCTAGAGCATGTGCATGTAAACAGCAAATGTGAGGCCCCACTGAAATCAATGTATCCTCCTGAGGGTCTCCAATTTCAGAAAATGGGACTTCAATACTGAACCCTGAAGGAATGTCTCTATGTTTGAATAGCCAGGGCAATGCTTTTTATTATATAGAAAGCTAGAGGGAATTTCACCAATGATAAATGCATTAAAATTATTAACAAATACAAAAATACTGTTGTCACTTGCATGTTCAAATCTTGTGTTCTTACAAAAAAAAAAAAAAAAGAGACAGAGCATAAAATTCCCCTAGGCACTGATCTTAGGGGGATGTAAAAATGTGCTTAATTAAGCACTATGAGTAGCTCATCGTGCATTAAAATGAAGTATACGTTTAAGAGTTTGCATTACGACATCCTGGGGCAGAGGACCATTCTCCCTCAAATGATCCAGAGAGGTTAGAGGGAATGTGGAAGAAAATGAACTGTGCATTTTCCCCTTACTTTGTAATCACATTTGTGCATTGGTTTTTGTTGGAATTAGATACTTGTATGAAATAACAGAGGAGACGGTAAATTGACAATAAAAATGTATGTCTCCGAAACTGATGGAGTAAAAGGGGTATGATATCACTGGCAAGTCAGTCTTATTGCATACAATCAGACAGAATGCAAACATTACAAAGACAAGAAACTTTCTCCTACCAGGAAGTGCTGTCTGGTTGCCTCTCCTCTTAACACTATTGATTATGCTCCCCAAAGGTCATAAATTACTGGAAGAGTTATTTTTAAGAATATTTGCTGAGCCTGACCTGTCAAGAGAGGTTAATCTAATGACTTTTCTAGCTCCAGTCTGCAGTAGGCTAAAGCTGGATTTCTTCCTGACCGCTGTTAAAAGCTCCCGTGTCTTCCAGGTTCATATCAACTTATTATCATAAAAAATATAAATGAGTCAGATGACAAAGTGGATAAACTTGCACAGAGGCCACAACAAGGAGACTGAACATCCCTTTCTGCAAAGGGAGAGTGGCTGTCTCACACTAGGAAAGCAGTGTATTCCTTTTCATGGGGCAGTTCTCCACACACAAAAAGAAAACCCACCCACAAGCAAATAAACAACAAAAAAATTTTGAAATAACAACAAAGGGCTCAAATGTTTGCTTTCAACCAGAGTTCGATTTTTAAAAAGCATCTCTGGGGGGAAACCTTTATTGAGGGGAAGGGGGGTGGGGAATCCTCTTACAGTCACGTTGGAGTGATTTGGTGTGCTTTTTTCCCCTGCTATTTTAATTTTTCGACTTTTCAAATGTACATAAATGGTGAGAAATGGAACTCATATTGTTTCATTATCTAAATCTTTCCACTAAAGTATGAAAGGGAAAGCAGAGAGAAAAAAAAGAATAGCAAAAAATTGAGAGAGATGGGGTGTTTTTGCTCTTGGCTGTTTTGGTACAAACGGGTAATACTCCCTTAACTCTAATGGTTTTAACCGATATTGATACTTTTGCAATTATGTCAGCACTTATTACTTCACAAAGAAAAGGGGAGATTTATAAAGGAGAGAGAGGGGACGAAGTGAATCTTTCATAGAAGGAGTTAGCAGAGATGTGGCATAACAGCAGATTTGGATGCAACATTTACTCTAGAGACACACAGAAGGAAACTACCCCAGCGAACTACCTCGCCTACTAGCCTCCTCCATGTCCAGACCTGCTGTCACATCAGAAAGGTCCTGTCCACACGGCCATAAACATACCAAAGGCACAACTCTGGTGAGTGCTAAGCACAGCATAGGAATCTTTAAATGTATTTGCCCGGTCCCGTTCTGTAAGAATCACAGACATCAGTAAACAGTGTGCTGGAATTCACAAAATAGAAAAGTACAACTTTAAAGGCTGCATGAGTGCTGTTCAGTTCTCTTTGCACTTTGATTTTTTTCCTTTCGTACTTGGAGGCAGCTCAGATTAATTTTACTGCAGTTGAAAATCATGCAAATATAGTTTAGAAAAAGGCATTTAATTCTTTATTGCTCTTGCACACAACACAAATAGCACCTCCAGTACTAACACAGCTAAGTGTTTTTAGTGTTATTCCACTATACAGTACATCACAATGTTAATTTTCCACATTACTTTATTCCTTCTCTAGCCCATATTTTACAACAGAGAAAACAAACTGCTTGTAATTACACTGCATGCCAGGACAAATTAAGTAAACACGCATTTTTAATGCTTTTGGCTGTTAGGGTGAGAAACAAAGGGCTCTGGTTAAGGTCAATATTAGAGTTATGCAATTGCTCTGGGATACAAAAGACAAATGCCAGTGATTGAGCATTGGTGAAATGGAAACTGTCCATTCTGTGCAGTGTTTCTGAACTCCTGAAAATAATACGCTGTGCTGAGATGAGGTCAGTTCTCTATTTTCATTTTCTTTCAGAATAACACTAATACCAATAATAAATAATAATAATAAACTAATGGGAAAATCTATTCTGTCGTTAGCGAAGCGATAAATCAGCAAAAAGTAAATGAGAGAATGGCTATTGAAGATCAGCTTTGTGTTGTATTTGCTAATGCTACCATCTCAGTACCAGTGGGTGATGCTGATAAAGGTTAACAGCAACTATAGGGGAAACCTAATTTTGCTTTCACTGATATCGGTGTAAATCTGACTTCAGTGGAACTATACCTCTCTAACTAGAGAGCAGACAGTGACCTGATGATTATATTGTTTGGTCAGGGACAATGAGGAGTTTTACGTGTTTTTGCCTTTAATGGTATGGATTAGGCCAGAGGCACAACATTCAAAGGCAGATGAAACCTCACGGGAAAGGGTACTCAGACCCATCATCTTTACTCAGCCAGCCACAGATACGGGGCTGCTGGCTTACGTGCATCTCTGTTAATGATATATTCATCTTTCTCCCAGAACAAGGAATATATTTCTTAGACCTTGCCTTTGCTAGAAAAGATGCTTAGTACAAGAAGATTTAGGAAAAAGAAAGAAAAATGATCCACACAACATTTTTCACAAGGAGAAGATCATGGAAAGAAATAATACTAAGAGAGAGGTAATAGACAATTCCCTCGGGGCTGACACCAGCCCATGTCGTGATGTACGCACATTCAGACCATGGAAAGGAAAAAAGTGTCCAGCCAAATTTCAAGAAAGAAGTCAAGGATAAATCCTTAAGAAATGGAGAGGAGGAATTAGGAAAATCAAGGACTTCTCTGGCTGTATCTGTGACCTGTGACTGATGTAGCTAAGTGGGATGCTGAGGGCCAGCCACAGTCTCTCAGTGTAGGCAGACATTTGTGAATGCTCAGGCTATCATTTACATTCCCAGCTCTTGGTAGGCGAAAACATTTTCCCTCGTTGTAATACCATCTACAGCTGAAGTCTCTTCTTTCCATCAGAGCAAGGACTGCTCCTTACCTTTGCACAAGCAGCCCACACAGCCTTTGCTGTCACCCGGCTTTATTCAGCCTCAGCATTGCCCAGCACATTCGCCAGCCTCAAGGAGGAGCGCCAGCGGGCTAGTGTCTAGAGTGGTCCTCCACCTTCAGGTGGGGTTGTGCCTCTGCCAGGACCGAATGTAAGGGATAAACCACTTCCAACATTAAACAGGGTGAGACTGTGTTGCTTTTGTCTGGTTCTTTTCCTCCTTCCCTTTGCTACAAGCTTTGTGGTATGTGGGATTGTATAGGCAGTGGCAATAAATTACGGACCAGATCCAGCTCCCAGTCAAATCCAGAAGCGAACTGATGCAGGACTAGTGCAGGCTTACAGTAGGGATAATGTTCTGAAATACTTATTTCTATCCTCCCAGTGTTATATCTCCCAACTTCTCTCCTCACATTAAAACTCACCCCATGGTGTTGATCCACGTGAACTAAAGAAGGTGGGGTAAATATCTCAAGTAACAGAAGAAGGAAAAGGGATTTAAAGTGTCAGAAATAAAACTGGTATGAAATCAAGATATGGAAAATAGCTGGCTGAAAAGAGATTCAGTAGGAAAGCTTTATCTTGGCAAGAGCTGTTGATGAGTGGTACAAAAAATGACCCCCATAACGGTCCTATGTCTCATTGCCTATGGCTCATACTGCTGTTAAGTGCAGAAAAAACTTATTATGCCCCTCCAGAACATTAGGAGGCATACCCACTAAAACAAGGGGTAGCACTCTATTTTGAAGGAGCTAAGTACTCTTACTGCTCTGTATTGTGCAGTTACTGCGATACTGTATAAATATATATATATAACATTCCCAAATAGTTCTGCTTAATCTGTGTGAATCACTTTGCTTACTGCTGAAATGCAGCTTCCTTTGTTTATATCCAAGCAAGTGAAAATGCTCGCTCACTATGATGTAGTTTGCAATATAACAAGTGAGTTTACTTCCAAGAAAGAATCTTGAGCTTGCTGCCCGCATCTCGGGGTCCGACATGTTTTGTCTGCTAATGGGATTGCCATGCCATGCATTCCTACTGTAATGTATTTCTAAATTTTTTTTTTTCTGTAAACTAGCTTATTAGCTACTTGCTTTCCCATAGTGGTCATATACATCCATGCCTGTACATTTTATTCTTCAAAAATTTTTAGTGTTCCTTTGAGAGAACCTACTGACCTACCTGCTTGTTCTCAATGCAGATGGAGAATTTGCATCACATAGTCCTAACCTGCACTGAGTATGAAAACTGAAAATTGTCAATGCTACATTCCCAGTTTTCTGAATGGAGAAGCGCTGTTTTCTAGAATCAAAGGTTCATAAATGGCTTGTAAAAGTTTAGTGAACAGGGCCCATAACCTATTGATCCCCTTGTATTCAATACAATTCAGTTTAGTCAATGAGCTCAGTAAATAATGATACTGCTGTTATGAGCATATTTCCTTCCTTATAAACAACTATTCACTTGTGTCCTGTTATAATGATAATGTCACTGATTTACAGAGGTTGCCCAAGTTACCTTATTAATTAGAAGATGCATTACGCCTATTGCAAAACATTGTTCTGACTGTGAGCTATCACTGCCCAAGGACCTCTAAAAGACAAAGAATTCCATTTTGCAAAATCTAGTTAACATATCAAAGAGCAGTAAATGTGCAAATTGCTGTCATAAGGAACCCTTTATTGCTTTTCCTTTTCATGATGGCACCCCTCCCCCGTCTCTCCATTCTACCCACTTTGACAAGGTTACTCATTGGAAAGAAGAGCAGCTATTTATGTTCTTCAGATGTTTACCTTCAGCAAAAGACACTTCAAAGACTGCTTATGGGACTCTCCTCTCACCCAGCAAACACTTAAAACCCATTGTTGTGATTGATGGGCCCTTCCTGCAGATTTAATAAATATAAGCAGAAGCCAGATCCCTTTTTTAGGCCAGCTGTCTTGAATAATAGGCAAAGAGTTCATGGGTGGCCAAGGTAGACAGGACTCTTCAGGAAATGCCTAACGATTGTTTGATATGTTTGTGTGTGTGTGTGTTTTGCAAGTTTATTGTTTGAGCTTCCTCAATACACAGTTATGTTTTCTGCTGCTATGGGTGGCAGTTACTTAAATAGATCCTACAGGATTTCATTGGGAATTTTGTGCATGGGAGTTGCGTAAGAGACAAGACAGACTGACGTTTATTTAGATTTAGATCTAGGCTGAACTGGTTCAATGAACTGTGAGACCTTCCAAACATATGACATTATCAGATCGAAAATAGGTAAAGAATTTCAGAAGTGGAACTAACAAACCAGTCAGGGTGCTGGTACTTTGAAAAAGCATCACTTCTACCTAAGTAGCTAATGCTACAACATCACCCTTCTGTGGTGTATTTACAGAGAGACTGAAAATGTGATTGCCTTTTTGTGCAACTCTTTCTGTTTTGATTTTAGATTGAATAACACCAATATGATATAGTCAGGAACAGTAAGGATTTCAGCTATTCCACTCACGGGACTGAATCATAAATGTAAAGTGGGGAGGGGTGTGTGCATGGGTGTTTCGTGTGAATGTGGCATAGCAACGAGTCACCCAAAATCTGTGCTGGCGTCTGACACAAAGGGATGTTAACCTTCACAAAAGGATAGGTCTAGAAACACTGATTTAAGCCTTCCCTAGGATACTTGCAATGCATCTCAGTCATGACCTGCAAAACTGCTAGTGGCTCATGGGAATAAAAGGTCTCTTGGGTAGAAGATTGGTGAGGGCATGTAAGTCTGTTTATTAACAACAGCTCAAAGCTGAGCGCTACGTTTTTCAACTAAATTATGCTGCACATCTTCCAATGAAGTGCAAACTTCACTTTCAATTAAAATGACTATGTTTTGCTGATTCTGTGTACAGAATTTACCCCAGCTGCCAGTGCTGTGATGAAAGTTGTGAAGATTTTGGCATCAATCCTTATTCTATCCACTGAAAATTCTGAAAATGGCATGCAGAGGCACCAAGGAAAGCTCGGTGCTTGGATCAGTGCACTCTCATGCTGCCAAGATAAGGGAGACCTAGAGACCCAACACGGAAAAAATCGGTTTTCTCTCATGCAACAGGTAGGGTAGGAAGCAGAGAAAATGCTCTACTAGAGTGATCGGGAGAGTGAAGGGCATGGAGGGAGTATTTGCAGGGCAGGGAGCCAGAAGTTCCAGCCACCTCCTGGCCTTAACAGCTGCCTCACCTGCCTGATGGGCTCTGCCTGCTCTTGGGCAAAGAGCTACAGCTGCACTGCGAGTCTGAGTGCTACCGTGCCTCACCGCGGTGCCTCGTGCTCTGCCGAAGGGAGCCAGAGAATCGTACACCACCAAGCTGTGTCACACTGTAGCTTGCTGGTGGTGTTTTCCAACAGTGCTTTTAACACCAGCCTCCCCAGATGTTATCATTTCTCTAAGTGAGGGAAACTTGTTTGGCTGCTGGCACCAAGATGACTATCGCCTTTGCTATAATCCATGAAGGAAGGATGTACTAGAACAGCGTTTGCCACTTCTCCGCTTGCTCTAGCTAGCTGCCTACTCGGTGGAGATCAGCCCCGTTACCACAGTGCTACGCCCAGGGTCCTCAAATAGGAAAGTAGGTATGTAGAGCCAGCATCCCACCATGGGTACATATTCCTCAGCAAAAGTTTGTTAAGTCTTCCAGGTTCTGCCACCAGTTTCCTGTAACACACATTGTAGGAGTGACTCTCTCTCCCCTCTGTTACCTCCTCTCTGTTAGGAGTTAGGGAATGCTGTGACTTGACTGCCTCCCTCATGTTGCGTATCAACTCTACTTTCATCCAGCCAGATCTGACCTTCCCCTGTATTTAAAGCTGTTTCCATTATTATTTTGCACTCTTTATCTCTGTGCTATTCACAGTTAATCAGCTGTTTGACAGAAGTGCTATGCAACCTCATCTAAGGATCCAGGGCTAAAATAGATCATTTCAGTGGAGTTCAGTATCTAGACAGGAAAGACATCTGTTTAAAATCTTCAGAAGCCTGATGATGTACACTTGAAACTTCTAATAGAAAATCTTAAGTTTTAAAAATGGAGAAGTTAATGAGGTTTCTTCCTTCATTTCTAAGGACTGGGGTACAGCAACTGAGTAATCTATCTTGCCATAAGAATCTCCCCCAGAGACTGAGCAGACTAGGTGCACCATTATGTGTCCTTTATAACCTCCGTTGGAGACTCTAGCTGCTATTGTAACGTACACAAAGGAATTTTTGGTCCTTGATAGGTACAGGATTTGCATAGCTGGTGTTCTCTGTTGCTAAAAGAGATCATAAATTTGACCTAAGCCATAAAAAAGCAATTTCTGTGAGCCCCAAGACAAGCAGGGTGAGTATCACCTTGCAAGAGTGAGCTGTGAAACTTAACATTTGCAACTTGGGCATATGTCTTCCATGTAAGTTATGAACCTGTTCAACAAAACCTTCCATAGGACATGAGCCTATTTTTCTTTTGTCACTAGCAGGAAAATAAAAGAGGATGAAGTCAGTCTTTAAATGTGTCCTAACACCTCTTAAATTAATGGAGTTGGATGGAAAGCATTAAAGATGTCTGCAAGCTTCATTCAACACTGCTGATGCCGATTGTCTACCTCTTCTGTCATCCAACACTCCCCTTATGAAAAAGTCTTAAAGTATTTAATGAATAATTTAAAAAAAAACCACGCAAATATTTTAAGTAATATACAATTAAGTAACCTGCAATTTTATGGTTACGTTATTGTTCTCTATTTATTAGTATACAACGTTTTCCCATTTCTCTAAAAAGGATAGAACTAAATTTAGAATTGTAGTAAATTTTAAGTCTCATTTGTTATCCACATACTTTGCAGTTTCTCTCTGTTAAATGCTAGAATACATTTTCTAAAATGGTCTAAAGAAAAGATACTTCATTTGAAAAAACACGTCATGATCTGTAGCACTCTCTGTTCCATAGACCTTCCACATCAACCTTTGATTTCCGCAGTACTAAGTTACCATAGGTCATGCTTACCTGTAGTTCCTAGAAAATCATCCTAGGTTTATAGCCCAATCTTTAGCCCATTACATAGATTTCTTTTAGCAGAATTTCTTGAATTATCTGTTGTAGATACATTTCTTTAGAAGAGTAGCTGCATTAAAATGTGTTCTTTTCATGCCCACAAGCCGAGAACATTAGACTGTACCTGCAGAAAAATTAAACTACAACATGAGAAGCTGATTGTTTTTCCAGTGAAAGTGTAGTAAATTTTGTAAGGTTACAACATCAATTCCTAAACACATTCTGTTCAGTTAAGAAGAAATCTACTGGAATCAAAAAATGAGTTCTAAATTCACTTTCAAACTTCTCTTAAATTATATCTTTTCTCTTTTTTCTTAATATTTGCTTGTAAACACAGTATTTTCAAAACACTTTAGGCAAAAACTTTACTTCAGAGCCTGCAAGCTTCACAGGAATTTTCTTATGGCTGGTAGAAAGGTTACGTGTATCTATTGCAGAGAAGGTGAACCTCTCTTTAGGGTGTCCAGTGAGGTTTATAATGTTAAAATACCACATTTCCTTTTCTATTTGCCATGTATACAATTAAAAGAACAAGTACAGTATAGTCTCCTTGACTTGACAACTTCTGGTGTTTGTTATGCCAGAAAACTGGGGTTTGCTACCCCACTACAAGAATCTTTGTATGCCACTTTTTAAAAGTTTTATTCAAAATACATGTGATATTCAATGGCAACTTTCACTGTTGTACCCTACCCATTTGTGAAGGTTTTTTTTGGAACGGCATAATGCAATTTGAATGTCTTCAATGTAAGACCTCAGGAGTATCAAATGCTTCCCAAAAACGTCTCTCTATTCTATTTTTGCACAGGTACCTAACCAGAAGTAAATTCCTGGTATGGTTCCATTGAAAATTTTTTCTCTTAGGTATACCGTCCATCATAGCATCTTACCAAATACTTCAGAAGTAAAGAAAAATTTACTTCATTAGGAATAGTAAGTGCATTTATAAAGCTAATTGGAACTCAAGTATTATGCAAATATCAATTTCAGGAAAGGTTTAATCTGGAAGAAAATTAGTGCAATTCTTGCTCTGAACAATCCTGTAGATTAAGACATTGTCCCGAATATCTGTACTCAAATCTGCAGTCAGCTTGATTCAGAGGAATCTGGGATGAGATTTTGATTATCTTGCAGGCAGGTTAGGGGTTTGGACCACTGCATCTCATATCTCTGAAAAATAATCTCATCTGAAGATGACTTTTCCCCTCCATCTGAAGCAAAATGCAGAGGCTTCCTTTTGAAAATAGGTATTTTGACATATATTTCCAATTTCTTGGAACCTTTACAAAGCTTTTCATGCAATGCAAAATGAGACAAACCTTGAACTTTCAAAGAGCTGTGGAGCTGAGTTGTAATCTTATGCTTCATGATCTCTAAAATGTTAATTTCTAAATTTTTTTCTAAAGAATACATAGCAACTGTAAAAGAAATAATCCTCTACATCTTGTTTGAGGGGCTGTATGACCTAGTGGGTCTTTTCTATTTCCAATTCCACTCGTTCCTATGACAATCTGCAAACAATGCTGAGTACTGGTGTTCACCACTGAGCAACATTTGAGGTATGTAATGTTCTTACTGAGCAGAGGCATCTGAGAGTGAGGTCATATTGGCTCTACTTTCTTTGACCACAGAAACACTTATCAATCTGTGCAAGAAATCCTCCAGGCAAGTAAAATGAAATCCCTTGAAAAATGGTAGAACAGCTTGGAAAACAACAAATGAACAGAAAACACATTACCACAACCTCCCATTATTTTTTCTTTGGTTCCAGGCATCATTTGATAGACATTTTCTAATCACTTCTATGCCTGGTGACATATTTTCATTAGCAAGGAAATCTTATTTGAGGCTCTGATATAAAACTTAATAAACGCTGGAAGGGTCTATGTCCCAACTCATACATTAGGCCCTAAGCCTGAATCCAAATCTAAGCAGAATTTGAGGAAAGTTTGGACTGCCTTCACATCCAAAGTCTTAGCCTTTTAACTCAGTTGAAGAACAGTTCTTCAAGTCACTTTCATCTTTGACTTTAAGATAATGAGGTCTCACAGCAAAAGCGTCAGATAACCAAAGTAGGCTAAGCTCTGTTTTGGCATTTTTGTGCATGCAAACAGTACTACTCACAACACTGATATTCAGACGCTATCAGGCCATATTCTGATACTTGGACCTCTAGTAAGTAATATTTCTATATTAATCTCACTGAAGCAGTGACAGAAAAATACACTCTGTACGATGTAAGGGGGTGAAAATAAGTCCTCTAACATTTGCAGAAAAAAGTGCTTTGGAAATGGTAAGGGAAAAGATGTGCAGCCATTTGCAGAGCACATTACCTTTGGTGCAGCAATGTGTTTTCCATGTTCATATAGGTTTTTTTGAGCTCTCAGCCTAGGCAGGTCTAGTTTACTCTTGCCTTCAGAATGCTGTTATGTGTTAACATTAATTGAAGTGCTGTGCACCTAAGCTGTTTCAATATAAAAGGTCATCTTCGTGGAAACACGACCGTTTAAGCATAGGGCCTCTTGCTGCTCTGCTGATGGCTTATGAGTTAAGTAATGGGAACTGCAACAACAGCCTAGGACATATTTGGTAACACTCTTTACCCCCATCACTCTCCATCTTCTTTTCCCCATGCTTTACTTCCCCAGAGCTGATGACAATTAAATCTATGGATGCAAAGAACTCACCTCACACCACTCTGCTGTAATTATAACTTTGCTGCCGACTTCCAGATCTGACAGGCTCCGTCTTGTCTGCCCCTTGATGCTGTGGCATTTATTTACAATCTCAATAACATCTTGTGGAAAATGAATTGTACTAGTGCCAAGGATCAGAGATTGATATATTGTGAAATGTTAGGAGGAGCAGATATTGAAAGGCAGAGAATAAGGAACTAAGATAATGGACAATTATGTTAATTTTTCAAAGATCTTTAAGGAGGTGACATCCTTTGCACATCAAAAAAAGAAAAGTTTAAACAATTAAACGTAAGATGCAAAAAGAGGACATAAACATTCAGAAGAACTGATGGACTTTTTTCCTCTGTCCAAATGCAATTTCTGAAGAAAATTTTTTAGATTTTTTTTTTTTTTTTTTTTGCATGAACACTCATTTATGGGAAACTCAGATACGAAATATTGCACTCAGGGGAGCATAAGATTTTGCAGTACCATTGCACTGGCTTTTCTGAAGGCAAATTGCAGATCAGTCCAAGGTAGAATGCCATTTATCCCTCAAGCATACCATGAAGACTACATTTTCTAGTCTGTGGCGTTGACAATACTTCCAAACTCTCGACTCCGTGTGTACATCCTTACTACCTCTCAATCCCAACAACTCAAGGCAAGTTCCAGAAGACAACACACACATCTCTGACACCTTTCAAAACTGCCCTCACCGCCCAAGGGCTCTGGTTACTGCGAGAAGGAAAAGCAGTGGCATAGAGAAGAAGGCATCTTTGGCACACAGTTGTTCCTCCTCACTTCTGCTCCTCAAGCACAGCTGCTGCATGGGGTGCTAGGCAGTACAACCTGCTGTAATGATTTATTTCTCCATTTTGGACCTGCATCCTGTGACAGCTCTGTCAGAGCGAGTGTTTCTGGAAGCGGGAGGATCGTGGGTTACTTTCCTTTCACAAATGCACAGGTTTCAAACCATACCTGCTTGAAGGGATCCTTACTACCTTGGTAGCTGTACTGGTGGCTAGTGTTCAAGCCCAGAGGCCGACCTCCTTCTTTCTAGGTTCTTTTTAGCACCGTTGTGTGCAATCAAGTTACCCAAGTAGTGCAGGTAAACCAAGGCGCTGTGTGCTTTTCGACATAGCTGTGGCATTTATTTCACATGGAGCGTGTATTGCATGTGGGAAACTAGTGAACTGTCAAAATTGTTTTCTTTATTAATAACTTCATAAAACATGTAAGCAAAGCTTAGTATTGCCTATATCATTCCCTGGGTGCAGCAGAAAATGTTTTGCCTTGCCAAACGACTCTGTGTTCCAGAAATGCCACCTCTCACATTTCTTACTAATTTGGCAAGAACAATGAATTCTGAAGCAGGGTATAAGCTAAAAGAAGTTTCCAGTTCTCAAAGTGAAAAAACAGAGGAGTTTCCAAAAAATACCAGCTTGTGCCATTTTCCTCTTCTTGAAGTTCTTTGATGTATTCAGTGAACACACCAGAGCCTGAGGCTGAGCTCAGTTATGATACTGTAAATCAGGGTAAATCCACTGCTGGCATCGGTGGTCTTAAAGTAGTTTGTGTTTACCAGAGTGATCATGGTTCTGCAGATCAGATTCCCTCCCTATTTATGGTATGAACAATATTATTTTCCTGATGGGCTTAAAACCCTTTTGGTAGTTGTATGTGGTGGGAGCACAGTAATTTTTTTGTTTAATTGTAGGAAGCTAAAGAGTAATTTCCTGCTCCCTGTACTCGACAGGAAGTTTAGTGTGATCCCATGCGAGCACAGCAATCAGTGACCTGTGAGAGACTTCACCAGTGGCTGGGAGAATAATTCTGGGGGAAGAGAAGTGCCACTCAAAGAGGGAGGAAAGAGAAGTATTTCTCAAAGCCAGCTCACAAGGCAGATACCGGTGCCAGCTATTACAGGACCGGTCTGTGCGCAGAATCCTGCTCAGTGCTTTCAGCCGCTGCTGCTTGCTATGAATACACACAGACAAAGAGGAAATAGAAAAGAATCGAGGAAACTGAAAGTGCTAGCGTATGCAGAAAGAGTGCAATGTTCCCAAACAAGACACAGCACCAGTGATCTTCTAAGCAGGCTCACCCACTGGACTGCGGCCAAAATATTCCCCCCTTAGGTTTGTTTTTTTTCTCATAAAGTGACTGCAGTTTTGAAGACAAAGCCCATGAAAAGCAAATCCTGTTCAGATTTTGGAAATTGATTAATGATTAAACATATTTAGATTTGTCCCTTGCAAAGTAGTAAAGATTTGCTGATGACACAGTTGCATTCTTAAGGGAAATGGATGTTAATTGCTGTCTAGACATTTTATTACTACAGTGGGGCACTAGCCATTGACCATCTCTCTTTCTTTTTTTTTTTTTTTTTACACATTAAACTATAAGTCAGGCTGAATTGTTTGTTTGTTTCTGTAGAAGATAACAGTGTGGTTTCAGGGTGGTATGTAACTGAGAACTTTGAGATACCAATCATATCTCTTCTAAAAGCAGTGCAGCAGGAAAGTATCCAAGTGACAAACACTCTACCATTTTTCAAGATATATTTTTCTGATTAAAAAATGCAACTGTCTCCACTGCAATTTTAACAGATCCCTCGCCTTCACACAGTGCAAATATTCAGCAAGCCCTCACTCCTCTGCCTTTGTCCCTCTTGGTACATAGTAGAGTAATTTTCAATCAGCTTCAGCGCTGGGTAGGATGCTTTGACTTTGCATACGTAAAATGCTACAGCACACCATTTAAATTCAAGCCAGTGTCATAATTTGCTAGGATGAAAAGACTGATGAATATTTGTTCCACTTGTCTATCAAGCAAGCAGTTAAAGGTTAATTCAGATGAAATGTAAACCTTGTCATCAATAGCCCTCAGCACAGGACCATGTACTTTAAGTCAGCTGGCCTGATTCTGATCTTACCTGAGTCTTGCATCAGTATAAATCTGTTGCTTTCAGTCAGCTTGATCCTGATTTACATCAGGGTAAGCAAAACAAGACCATTGTTTTTACAAGCTTCACTTATGCTGCTAAGTGATGCTGATTTACTCTAATGAGAACGCATCTACGCTTCACAAGGGAGGTGAGACGATTCACAGTAGTGGCTCTTGCCAGAGAAAAAGTGAGCAAGTGATGGGAAGAAAAGGATGTTGGTTCAAAAAACACACTGTTAGTTCAAACAGCACTGTTGAGCAATGACAGTGGCAGCAGATGACACACCCCCCACCTGTTCCAAATCCTAAATTACGTGGTTTGTCAGGATTATTGTATTTAAAAGAGACATTACTGCAAATTCCCCTCGTCACGCCTTTGCCGCTCAGTTCTACTGTCCCTCTTCTGCACCATGAACATAGTAAAATCCGATCCCTCAGTGTGTGAGACTATTTGCTCGTCTGACGGGCTAGCTGACCCAGGTACAGGAGGCCATGCAATCAGGGAGAGTCTGTGACATTCTGATGCTGCTAAGAAAGGTCTACCAAGGAGTCAGACTCTCCGGCTGCAGTCCCACCTCCTTCATGTAACAACACAGCAACCTCATACAATAGAACAGAGGGATCTTGTGAGGTTCAAGGCTTAAAACAAGTTTGGTTTTTTTTAATGCTATGCTGAAAATCACCTTTAGCTGGTTCTTTTCAGCAACAGAGCTCAAAATGCCTTGCTAAAATAGCCATTGCCACTTTCCAAGAATGCAAAATGAAGTAGAAAAATTAAGAACCTTGAAGAAAGAATAGCTGGCCTCTAAAGAAAAGCTACCGGGAAGAAACCTTGACCAAAAAAAAAGGAAAGATCATGCAGAATCTCAAATGTTCATTTCTGATTTTGCAAGGAGTTCCTCACCGTATTGTGGCCACTTTGTATACATCTGACTGGTTTAGAAAGGGTGCCTTGAAAGAGGATCACAGAGTAAACCTAATGCCCACGAATTCAACCAGCATCCCTGTTGCCTCTGCAACTTTCTCCTTCAGAGAACTTTTCTTTGATCAGAAGTTACAACTCCAGCTCCTTAGGCTATTCTCTTAACTCACATTGAGATCCAGAACCACAATGTCCTACTCCTGCAGCGTTTTGAGAAGCCAAGCTTCTGTGTAGTGGTAAACAAACTTACAAAGTTGCACATAGGAGTTACCACAGAAGTGTGAAGGGCAACAGCATTGTTAGCACTGATGTGATAAAATAGTGGCGATAATAAATTACAGAAGGCTGAAAATAAGTTTCAGTACCATTTTTAAGAACATTTAAGATCAGGATCATTTTCAGCGACAGAGCTCTCCAAACTCAGCATACATTGTGGGGATTTGCCTGCATGAACAAACAGCAAATATTGCAGGTAAATTATTGCAAACCCCTAATCTAAACACAGCTAAAGCCATTGACCATGGTCTCAATTCTGTCAGTAATCAATGCAAACTGAGCAGACTGCCTTCCCTGCTCCTCTTTTGCTCAGGGTTGCCAGACTTTGCCTTGTTTCAGACAGAAGAGCCAGCAGAGCACTCACCTGAAGTTCTTCTGGCTCCTTTGGCCAGGGCTGGGTTAGGGAGCCGGCCTGAAGGGCTGCCAGATCCCACGTGGACAGAAACAAGGTGCTGGAGGGGATAGTGACTGTTTCAGTAGGCACAGACAGATCTAGAAGACGTGTGTCTACAGCCTAAGACAATAGGCAGAAGTCCATTTCAGAAACAGCTGGGCAGATAATTATGATGTCCTTTCCCACTGTTCAGCACCTTTATTGCACCTCTCTGGCAGAGGCCACCATCGGCTCATCTGTGCTGGCAGAGCTCCACATCCCCCTCCAGGTAAAATCAGCTAAGCTAGCAGTAACCAGGGGGGCTGAGCTCAGCCCATTGATTTTTCCTGGAGTATATTAGGAAGCACCCATATGAATGCGTTGTAACCTCCAGTTAGTGAGGAATGACTGCGCCCGGGGCAGTGCTGTCTTCAACCAGACAAGATGTACCTGGAAATTCCTTTGTATAAGAGACAAACATTAGAGGTTTTCCCAAGTTTGGTTAGGCAAATTTAATATATATCTATGCTAAACTGAAAAACCCTACGGGCCTAGATGTCATCCTCTAGGTTTCTAAAGGTCTAACATGCAGCACTGGAGGAAGGGAGAGTAAGGAAGATGAGGGGCAAATTCTTTACCCTGTAAATAAGTGGTAAATTTAATTATTTGCTGTGCTAATTAAACAACCATGCTAGGCCTCTGTGTTTCAATACCCAAATAATCACATCAGAGCTTCTGGTGCTAACTAGTCACCTCTTCAAATGTTAAACAGGATGTCTATTTTATTAAAGAAGCCCTTTCAGGCAAGGGAGAAGCATGTTTTGACTGGAAAATGCCAATCATGTGAAGGGGGGCAGCGCAGGGAAGAACGGCGGTGAGGGTGATGAGTAATAATATTCCCCAGATTATCTAAGAAGTGAGGTTTTTCCCTCTGATAGAGAAGGCGGCAAAGAGGAAGTCACAATCTCAGACAGTTTGCACAGATGGTGACCACCCTCAGTCAACATTCTCGTAAAAATGGCTGTGTATCTTTTTTTCCCCTCAGTATATACAGGGAGAAATAAAAAGGGGAAAGGAAAAAAAAAGGTCAGTTGGAAAAGTGCTTAAGAAGCAAAATCTGTGTGAGTGTGTGAAGGAAGGAGGAGAGGGAGAAAGAATGTCATTTGACTTCCACCGCTTTTTATGCTTTTTCAAACTTCGCTTTCTTCTCTGTCCAGCCGTATTCAACTTTTCTGTCTCTCGCATCTTGAACGCTCAGCAGCTGAAACTCTGTCTGTAAATATTAAGCCACAATCAGCACAGTACCAAAGAGGATTAGAGGGGATGTGGTTTTAGGCTGCTTTCATGGTCTCTGGATCCTGGAGCAAGTAAGAAACTAGTTTAATTTCTGTAAAAGGCAGAGCAGAGAAGACTGAAAACTCAACGGATTGTTTTTCCCCACGTTCAGAGACCAGCACTTCACACAACACAGGTTCATGGATGGAGACCAAAAACCTTTAGTTCTTGGGAGGTTACAACACTGCTTGACAGGTTGCAAAGTTGCAACAGTGCTTAGAAAAAAAAAGAAACCTTGATGGCGTGGTTCATTCAGAAAATAACATGATGGCGGAGCACACGTTGCTCAGGAATAACTCACATCCCATTCGGCTACAGAGGTGCTCCCTTGCAGTGTCCTGCAGTATAATCTGAGCCTCGGCACAACCCTCCTTTGCAAGAGCCTTACGCAGCTCCCGACATAGCAGACAACAGGCTGCCTCCAGCCAGCATCTGGGACCTTGCAGAAAAACTGAAACTTCAGGCAGCAGCTGACTGAGGCTCAGTTAGATACTTGCTTCACTGGAACAGGGAGGTTGGCTCACGCACTGTGTTCACATCAAAAAAGAGGTGAATTTGGGATGCTGAATGTAGGTGGTGGTGGGGATGAATGGACACAGTACATGGTGATATATGCAACCCAAGAGGTGAACGAAGACTGAAAGTGAGAAAGAGAAGTAGGGGTTGGATGGGGAATGGTGTGGCCTGATTAACTGGCAAAAGCAGGCTAACTTTGCAGAAGAATAAGCTACTGTTAAAATGAAGCAATATTCCAGCTAGACACACTCAGAATGAAAATACAGCAATAGTTTATTCACAGTGATGGATGACAAATGACAAGGCCAGGTTACCTACAGTCATGGTGGGTTTTCCATCACTTGAAAATAAATAAAGATTCATTGACTTTGAAATTATATGGTGGAGTTAATGAACAAAATTCTGCATCTTGATTTATACAGGTAATCCACTCACTAATAGCTCCTTTTCCGCTTAATATTCAGGAATATGCATAAAAGACTGGAGAGGAAAAACTAGTATATGTGAGCAAACATAGAAGCTGCTATGATATTCTGTACTAGTCAAAGGTAGTATAATGTTTGAATCCAAGCAACACGAAATGCGTTGTCTCCTTTAGAGCAGGATAACAGGCAGCAAGACAGAACCACATTTGAACATCTTGACTGTAGGACAGTTTGATGAAAGTCACATACACTTACTTTTAAAGGTAACAGGGTAAGTCTCAACAATATGTTTTGAAGGGTATTTTATTTATTATATGCTGATATTTCATATATTTCCAAACACTTTTAAAACACTGTTGTGAAATAAGCTTACATTTCATTCCTGTCTGCTTCCTGAAGGCAGTAAATTCAAGTGTAGCTTTTAAAAACTCTTATTCATAAAGTCTTCATTCAACAAAGAAAAGGAGCTTCTTTTATCATGATAGTCTATTAGAAGAATAGTGAAATTAACATTTTGATATAATTTGCATAGCTTCAAAAATAAATGTAAAAAATCTCAAACTGTGAGAGAGAGATATTAGGAATAAATTTTGAACTAATGTATTAAAATTTATAGCATTTCAAAAAACATAATCTCAAACCCTACATATTCTCTGTTGTCTGCTGCAGATGCCAGTAAGTGCAAAGCTTATATCCACCTGTTTTATCTGCCTTTCTGAAAAACGAAAGTGACCCACTTATGCAAAGTCCACAAACACTCAGTGGCTGTTGAGGCAACACAGGAGACAAGCACGGAATTCCAGCTCAACTGCTTCCCCAAAGGAGGAGACTGGATGAGGTTTTATGAAGGCTACTCTGCTCCACCAGAGGTGGTTCAACTAAAACCAACAGAAAGTCTTTGGGGACAAGAATACAGGAAACAGCCAAAAAAGAAACACCTTAGTGGATAACAAGCCTATCCAACACTGCAATTTAGTTTTAGTAACATGTGCTCTAAAATAAAAATTAAATCTCATCTTGAGAATTCAAATTACCTTCTCCCTATTTGAGATTAGGATGAGATTTACAGAGGTCAGATTATGGTCGTACTGCAGGGTTTGTGCACATTTCTCTGACAATTCTGCTGCTGACCACTGTTTCAGACCATGTGCTTGACTGGATGGACCTGCAAAAGAGCCAGTGCAGCAGCTCCTGACTCGGGTGTTGGAGAAGTCATTAGAAGGACCACTGGGAAGGGGGAAGCAGAGCAGAGTGCAGGACCTGATGTCAGGAGTTGGGAAACGGGTGACTAAGACAGCTTTTGTCAGGTCCTTTTGCTCAGCTTAGTGCAGACTGAGAGATCCCTCAGAAGATTAAACTTTAAAAATTCATCAACTTCTCTGAGACTTGTTTAGACAGCTTCAGTGTGAACGTGTGGTTGAAGAAACTCTGACAGGGAAATAGCCCCCACAATAAGTAACTAAAATCAAAATGAGGCCAACAGGAACCCCCTCTATATCAAACTGTTCTGCAGTGTAAGGAGGAAAACGTAGTGCAGAGGTCAAATAAATCTCTTGTCTCCCTTATTTCTGTGGTTGCAAACTTTCTATTATCATTGGCCAATATTAGAGACTGAATTAAAGCTCTTAAAAATGTTTGTACTTTTTCTGAAAAATCTAGGTCTTGACAATACACAGTGTGCTACAGTACAAAACATATAATGTTTTACTTGGAACATTTTTTGAAGTATTTTACTAATTTTTGTGCAACACAGGCCAAATGTATTTGTTTCACTCCTGTACTCAGACTCACTTTTGCTTCTGCGTTGGTACTGAGCCAATCGCTGAAATGCCCCAAGTCGCCACCACCCAAAACGTTGGAAATGAGAAGCTAATGATACAGTTTAAAGTCCAAAGTGCACCTTCTTTTTTAATAAGCACGAGGCCAGACTCCTCCCTCCTATGCTACCTAATGCAAGTACTATCAAATCAAATGCTGAGCAAAGATGTATGTCCTTTGGTAGAATTGGCAAGATTCAATAGCTGTGAGATTAGAAAGGGATTCAAACTAGCTGACTGAAGGAGACACAGAGGTAGTGCACACTATACAGAGAGAAATCTGCACACTATACTAAGTATCTGAACTTTTTCTAACTGTTTTCACTAGTTTTTGGGTACTGATTTACATTCAAGTATCTATCTTTGTTTTATGCAACTTTGTGTTGAGCAACTCCTTCTTCCTCAATTATGTCTTAGACCCTCATCTCACTTTAAGATTTGTTAACCTGCACTTTAGAGTTTACTTTTCGTTAAAAGCAAATAGCTTACAGTGCCTTATGTATTGCTGACTGAAATTTGAGCCAGGATTTGGGGAAGATGGCTCAAATTTTTTCCTGCATGCTAACAGTTAATGTTCGTCTTCTGAATGGTCGTTGTCTTCTATTTGTAAATAGATTTGGCTTTTTAAGCCTTCTCATTGGAGCATGACGGTCTTTATTTGATTAATGAATGCTCTTTTCTAGGCTTTAGAAACAATATCAGACATCATTTAAGTCTTTTAATGTCAGGACATAACATTTTTATATGGAGTTCTGCAGCTTTGGACTACAATACTTAATTTGGAAATCACACAGATGTTCCACATGTGGTTTTGGTAGGGTTACCAAAGAGATGGCCAAAGTGGAATGGCTTCCCACACTTATGGACTACTACAGGACAAGATGGGGTCCAATGCTAGAGGTAGTTTTGAGTTCAGAGCTTAGTCACTGTGTAATTGAACACCCTTGCTGTGGTAAACGTTTCTTTTCCTTCTTCTTCTTCAGTGAGCAAAACAGGAGATTGAATCCAAAAAAGGGGAAATGGCAGCAGTTTATTTTTCAGATAGTTCTGTCACTATCTGTATAAAGTTCTCAAATATTGAGATCTTTAACGAATGAATACTGTTTTCTGACATGCTGTGGCTCTGGTCATTTATTAGGCTAGTATGGTGATGTAATACAGGATTTTTACATGGTTCCTCAGCAGTGCACCCAGAGGCATATGGCTTTAAATGTCTTGTATATTAATGAGACAACACAGCCCCAAGGTTCATGTGGTTCAACCATCAGAGGGAGACAAAGCCACAACAACAAATGAGCTATGCTCATTGCTGCTGCATATGAATTTAGCCTTCTGATTACATTACTGCATTTAGGATTCAGAATTAACAGAACACTGAGAGAAGTGAGTGTTTTTTTCTAGCTGTCTGAAAAGGTAGAGACGGAGATTTATCCCCCTTAACATGTAGATGTCTATCTCAAAGCCAGAAGTCTAAACCCTCTACATTCATTGGAGAGAAAAGGGTGAGATTTATCTCACCCAAATACAGACATTTAAAAGAGATTGGGTGAATGATCTCTTAAGAGTATTTATTACTTACTGCCCATAAAAGTGTTGTAAAAATTTAGCTTAAATACTACACATGCTGTAGCCATCTAAGCCATGTGAAATGAAACCTCCCTATTTTTCTGCAGTTAAGCACAGAGATAGCTCAGCTAGCTTTAAATGAACTATCGTGGATCACAAAACTTTTCTGCCTAAGACAGTGTGCAAAACTGCCTTAGCTCGTACAGATCTGCCTAGCTGTCCTGATCCTAGTCCCTGCACCAGTTCATTTAATGTCTGGTAGAGTATTTCCATAGCACGTTGCAATCTGCGGAGCAGAGCAGTCTCTTTCTACGATGCATTTCAACTGTTGAAGCTGTTTTCTCCACACAGGACAAAGGGTTTTGATGTGACGGGAACTCACACTCCTGAATGCCAGGTAATGTCCAAATACTTTAGTTCACCCTGCTATCACGAAATAATATAGTTAGACATCAGAACTAGAATAATTAGAGACTGGCTTCATATGTCTGTATATGTAGGTTTCCATTTTCTTGCCTTTGATACAGTACTGCAGGATCTCATAGACATTTGTTCAAGGAAGATTCCAGTCTCATATAGTGGCATTTTAGAGGCTTAGACGAGGGAAAAATCAAAATATTTATACAGACCACCAAAAATATTTTGACCCATCAAGTGTCTCTGGGAAGCATATAGTGTGTCCATCATCTCCCAGTCTAAGAGGAGAAGAAAGAAGAATCAGAAGACTGAAAGGGAAGTTATATAGCAGATGCCATCCCAGAGCTTGTTTCAGAGTACCATGCACTTAGAAACATTGGACTTGTGTAATTGTCTCCTGATGAAGGCACAGGAGGGACAAAGGTTATTAAGAAGCTATTTACAAATTCTGTGACTATTCAGAGTCAGATTCATGTTTACACTTGCACTTTTAGAAGCATTTCCAGCCGTGTTTGCCTTTGCGGAAAAGCATAAAATACTGGGCTGGCTTAGTCTGTTCTTATTCAACATTGCTATTTATTGCTTTACTGTATTTATTGGTTATAACTCTTACACAAGACTAATAAATTTGAAGACCTGAACATCAAAGAGAGAGTTGTGTGCATGTGTGTGCACATGCAGTAAGCTACAGGCACTGGGTAAGAGCATCTCAAAGCACTCTCATCTCTTTTAGTCTCAGACATAGCAGTGTAAAATGAAGGGGAACTCCAGTTGCCTTGAGAGAGATACATGGGGAGTGAGGAGTGCTCTGGCCCATTACGCTTGAATGCAAGCCACATCTTTCTGAAGGTGGCAGTTTGGGTTTTGTTCTGGTTTTGCTTGTGTAATTCCCAAGTTTGCTCATAGCCCAACAGCTTGTCCAGTTGGGCTCCCAGTTACAGGCTTTGTGACTATATATATATATATATTTTAATGAGAATGTGCATAATTTGGAGGCAGAACCAATGTTTAGTGCACAAAGCTTTTGTGTATCTGCCTATAAGAGGCATGAAAAGGTACAGCTGGGCAAGCCGGCGCAGGCAGAGCGGGATGGTGTGGTACTTTGAAGGCGGGAGGGAACCGATATGCATTCAGACATCTACACTTCAGGCAAGCGAGTGCTCAGCTACCTGCTGTGGCTGGGGGGGGAGGGGCAGCTACAGCTCACCTCACCTCAATGGCTGCTTCTGGGGAGGGAGATGCTGCGTCGTGTGGCTCAGTCGTTCTACTGTGTTATCATCTGAGGGACTCCTGGGGATCTTTTCTTTAAAAGAATACGGGTAATTATAGAAAATAATTTGTCCATACAGACACAGCACCCGTAAATAGATTTTTAAAGCGGCAGCGTTCCATACTCACCGCCAGCTACCACAGGCAGGCTGGGACCAGCACTCGGATGTGGCTCGTCCTGAGCCAAAAGCCATTTCATTTTCTAAAGCAGCCTTTCCCAGTTCCTGTCTGACTCTTCTCTGCTGATCCTTCACCTACCCACCACCTTATTTTACATACGTAATGCATGGCATTTTAAGGTCTTTTTACTTCTTCCAGCTGTCCACTTAAATACCAAAAGAGAACAACAAACCCAATGCTCTCCTGGTTCTTGGCAATGTGGAAAAAGATAGTTTTTACCTTTCTCACATAGGGACAAAAAAAAGGCCTCCAAAGGTAGGGAAGAAGAAGAAAAGGAATGTAAACCATCTACCCAAAATGCTGGTGAGAGACGTCTGTTATGTAGGAGAGATGAAGATGTAGAAGGCATGGTCGAACCCATTCTCCTCTGCTTTTCCTAAGTGCCCTGACTTGTTAGGTCTGTGTCATTACCTATGACTAGAACCGAGCTTGTTCGGAAATTTACAGAGCACAAAGGTGATCAAGCAAGAGAATTTCCACATGAAGCTTACCCTTTTTATGTAACTCATGGAAGCATAAGCTTTTTCTGAAGTATCTTTTCACTGTAGAGCCTGACTTGACTTGGTTTTACAATTCTTTGAATAAATCTCTGCTGTTTCTGATTTTGGCTGGAACATTGAAAACCATGAGAAAAGCAATACTTCCCATCCAGTGAGATCCAAGCAGATCTAGGTGTTTTACAAGTAAGCCTGATGCTGCCCCACGAGTCCTTGGAAGTTTGTCACCATATAGTAATAGAGTAGACTTTCTACTTAATCTTTCTACTTTAATGCTCTGTTAGTTGTTCCTGGGTCAAATCTTTGTCACAAAAAAAGAGAATTGCTTCCAGATCCTGACTAAAACCAGTAAGATTTAACCTTATTGCATACCAATAGTTCAGTGTCTGGATATAGTAACAAGTAAAGCTCTGTAATTCTTAAAATGTACAATTGTCCCATGAATTGTACATTTCAGTTTGGTAAAATGGCATTGATTACTTCTTTGAGTTTTAAAGGATTATTTTATTTATTACAAATACCTAGAAAATTCAAAAGTTTTCAGACATAAAAGATTTATTTGTGAACAGCATTGTAGTAAAAGTTCCATGTACTCTACAGATTCATCTTTTACTTCACTGCTTACTGAGGTGAGCATCTGAGGTGACCCAGGTGACCAGATTCTCTATTGCTGTTTTGTGAGAAACAGCTAAAAACAGAAATCCCTGCTTTCTGTATCAGCTGGCAACGTAAGTGAACTAATAATATAAAGATGATCACTTGGACATGATTAACAAATTTCTACCAGCGTCGCATGGCACTGGGGCTGAGCATACATTACAGTAAGAAAACTCTTGGACGAGAGTCAAGACTTGCTACCAGTTTTAGGTATATGGTTCCCATCAGGGCCACTGTCTTAAACTGGCATCATAAGCAGAAGGTACTACAGTCTTAGCGAATGGATTTGGTCTCATCTCCAGCTAGATAGCAGTGGAGAACGCTAAAGCACAAAAAAAGAGAAAAATGTCCTAAAGATCATGAAACTGGAGAGAAATTGCTCTTGTGAATTCCATACTGAATTAAGTCTCACAGTATCAATAGAAAACTGTACTGAAAAAAAAGAACTGAAAGGTCTTATTGAGAAATGGACACTGGGCACCAGCCCAGCAAACCTGATGCGCATCCCCAAAACGCAAAGTACTGACATGGTTTCTGTATCATTCATCCAATGATCCCCTTCCCTGTTCTGCCACACCATCCCTCAGCCACAGGACAGCAATTTAAATGCGTAAATCTTGCCACAGCTGCAAAAAAAAATGACTGACTTTTGCCTAGGAAGATCTTTAACAACTTTTTGGATATAAATAAGACTTTTTTTCTTATTTGTTTTTCCTAGCACATCCTTACAAACCTTTTATATGGTGTTTTATTATTTATCTTTTTAGGTCTCTGAATAAGATTACGTATTAAAATGTTATCATAGATAATACTAATTAGGCTGTCCCTCCACAGACCCTTTACAGATAAGAATACTGAAGCAGAGAAAGACTCCAGCTTTCACACACACACAATGGAAGTTAGTAGCATTCAGGTGAGAAGCAGAAACACAGATCCCAATCTAAAGATCACTGAAGTCAATGGCAGTCTTTCGCTTGACATTAATGAGTTTTGGATCAAACCCTGAATGACCTGTCCACAATCACACAGCCCATCAGAGACAGAAGGGAAACAGGAGACTGCTATCCAAATTACCTTTTTCCAGTGAACCTGACTGGACGGCAGCATGCTTAAAAACTCTCTTGAGGGTTTACCATAGGCCCTGGCCTGTACTACACATTGTCAATGACACTTTTTCATAGATGAAAAAATGGCTTATTGCTCTGACTTTCAAGGGTTACTTTCCTTTTCAAATCAGGTGCAGCTATTAGAAATTTCTGAAATTGCTGGTCTGAAATGTCTGCTTTAAACAGTAATTTTTGAGTACTGTGAGCAGGACCAGCAGGCATTTTGTTGGTTTTGTATGTTTGTTGAGTAAAAAGAGTGGGCTGAGCCCCGAGTTTTGGTCCACCACTGAACATCCTCTTGAGTTTTAGTCCAAAGTGGTAATCTGGGCTCATTCTCAGTTTTTCTCCTTTGGTGACATTTTGTTTTTGACTGAGCAGCATGTTTTCCCAATGGTACTTGCATATTGTACACTCCCAGTTAATACTAAAGGCTCACGTACATGAGTAGGGCAAAATTTTATATGGGAAAAATAAGTCTAAGCTGTGTGTGAGTACATGTCTGCATGCAAGTGGATATATATGTTTTTATGAATATACATGCACAGGCATTTATATATAAATTTAGATTCATAACTTGGGTAGTAATACCTAAGTATCGTATACCCAGATGTAAAACCTCCTAAAATATTCAAGAATAAAAGTTAAAGTCATTTCACCATTCAAGATGGAATAAAAGATAATCTTTCTGATACTAAAAAAAATGTATTTAAAGTGCAGGGCTCAGTTCCGTACTTCAGCGTTTAGCCCGACGCAGACTTGAGTGTTGCACAGCAATCGGAAGATTGAAATGTCCAGCTATCTATTTTAAGACTCATCCTTGTATTCCGCTTTTGGTTTAAATGCTACCTTCCCCAAACTAGAGAAGTGTTTGGACTAGATATTTGAGATCAGAATTTCTGTCTTCTCTTTCTGTCTTACCTCCTGCCTCTTTTTTCTCTTTTTTCTTTTTTTCTTTTTTTTCTTTTTTCTTTTTTTTTTCTTTTTTTTCTTTTTTCTTGTTCTTCTTTTTTTTCTTTCTTTTCTTTCTTTTTTTTTTTCCTTTTTTCTTTTTTTTTTTTAAGCAACCACCAAAAAAAAGGTCTGGCTTCTGAGTTTTTCAATTATTAGAAAATGTGAATAGTGTGATAAAGGCATTCTTACTTATTAAAGCTTCTCTTGTGTTTCTTTACCTGATGTCTTTCTTTGTGTAATGCCTGCCTAGCAATACTGGCAAATTGTTTCTGAAGAGCTACGGAGAAGAAAAGGCTTTGATCCAATAGAAACACATCAGTGTAATAGCAGCAGATACCTTTTATTTTCCAGCCTTTCAATGCCCCCCTTCAATTCACAAAACACACTCAGTGATTAAAAATTCCTGTCATTTTTGTTTTAGAAGCCGGGAACCTACAACTTTAAAGTGTGGCAAAGTAAATCTTCTGCCGGAGTGATCAAGGAATTATGCTATTGTCCTGTCTTTATATTTTCCACAATGCATAAAGCATCACTGTCCTTAATTGTTCTTTCATCTCACCCATTGACTTGAAATCAGCATTGCTCTCCAGGAGTAGTATTAGCTTGAGAACTGGTAAAGAAAAGCAAAGAGGCTTAGCATACCTCAGCACTGCAGATTAAGTGCCTCTTCAAAGATGTCACCCCAGATGTGGCAGGCTACATTCCTACTTTCCCCTGGCAACAGCTGTGGAGCCACATCAGTGCTACTGCCTTATGTTCCTGAACATTACGAGAAGGAATAAAAGCTGCCTTTTTAATGGCTTGGGTTTGTGTTGGAGGCATAATTTTCTGTTTACATTTCAAAAGGGCAAGGCTTCTTGTGTTTTCACTGCTGACAGATAAAGATGAGTTGATGTCCCATAAGCAATGTTTCCTTTTCGGGCGATTTGATAGCGTACCATCTATTGGTTCGGTTCATCGTTCCTCTCAGAGACGGCAATCTCTCTTGCGCTAAGCTGTGATTACAAGAAACTGCTTGTAATTTCTTTAATGCCTTTGGTTGAGTTCAGAATTGTTTTATTTCACTTCCAATTAAAAGTGGTTGGTGTTGTAAATTACTGTGAAGTGGCCTGAGCACGGCCAAGCTACAAGTGCGGCGGAGGCAGGAAAAGGAGGGTTTCAGGAGCAAGAGTGGGTTCCATCTGGGGTGGGGTTGTCCACATAAGGGCAGAGAGTAAAAACTGCACGGCTGTGTTACGCAAGGGTGGGAGCATTTGCCTCAGAAAAGCCAGGCTGGACCCAAACTGTGACCGAGAAGCAAAAGTTTCTGTAGCCCATCTGAGGCTTCTGAATCATCTCTCTTGCAATATAAAGGAAAATAAATATGCATATGAAAATATAGGAAAATAAATATGAAAATATAGGAAAATAAATAGGTGAAACATAAATACCACTAGTGAAAAAACAATAAACATACCAATACTCGCTCTACGTTACTGCTTTTGATTAGCTGTAAGTTATCTGTATTCTAAAACTGGTACTATGTTGTATTCCAGGGATATCCTGCTTTTCCAGCTTTTTCTTGGAAAGGGAAGGCTTCGCGCAATGCAATTTCTTCTATGCTTGTGTAAGCCTTTTATTTCAAAAGCTCTAATACGCATAATTAAAATTCTACTACATGTAACATTTTCTTCTGAACTCTCCCTTTCCCAATTCATTTGTAGAGACATTAGAGCTTGACTCTCCTGCCCAGATGTGTGTTGTCCCTTTACTCTGCCAGAGTTTCATGAACCCTTTTTTTTTTTAATATCAGCCCTGAAAGTTTCCCTTTTCTGCCAGGCTACTTCCTCTAACCCACATCAATATTAGATAGTCTCATTGATCTATCTGAGGGATTCTACATTGCTAATCTCTAGATGCATTGTCGTCTGACCTGTCTCAGACTATAGACTGGACATTTTTTCTAGCGATCACCACAACTTGCTTTGTTGCTTTTCCACCATTTAACACATTGTTAGTGCATGCAGAGCTGGTAGAAAGATATCCAGAGCATAAGTAATCCAAGATGAGTTGCTGTTTTGTAGCCTTCATGTAGCCAATTGATTGACTTGGAATCCAACTTACAAATTTATCACATTTAACACTCACTTGTGAATATGTGTCAGTCATTGTCAGCGAGGAAAATGAATTACAGAAACCCCTGGTGTAATCCTCTTGGAAATTCACATTTCCAGGCCTAAAAAATACAAAGGAATACCCTTCCTGTAGGTTGCACACAGTGTGTTGAGGAATAACCTCAGTGAAGAAGGTGTAAGTAGATCTATTTCACCTACCCAGCTAGTATAGTAATACAATTTTAAATATGTGACCTATTGATAATCCTCAGAACATCCTTTTTAGGATGTTTTTGAATGGATCCAGTTTATCTCTGTATGGTTAATAATTTATTATTATATGTGTATATTACACAACTATTTTAAGGTTCACCTTGATGATAGAGGTACGAAAAAAATGTCTTATTAGGATGTCTCTGTTACCCAGAATTGATTTGCACTGTAGCTAAATGAACAAAATGCAATTTTGTTTACAGACCGTGTCCTTTATATGTAGGTCATTGTTATGAATATCCTGGCTATTAAATTACATCAATTCTACCTACCTATTTAAGATGCAGGATAAATTAAAAGGAATTTAGTACTAGAGTAATAGTTTAGGACAGCCAACCTGAGCTTATTCCCCACAGAGCATTTGCCGCTTGCTCGGCGGCAGGGAAGTAGCTCTGAAAGCGGCAGCTCCTCGGTGCTTCTCACTCCGTCCGCAGACATCCAAGCCCCTTGTTACAGGTCAGAATATGGATCCTCAGGCTAATAAATCTCCTTTCCCTATGGACATGCACGAAGGGAAGAATCAGGTGTGAGAAAGAAGGCCAAAAGGAATGGAGAGAGAGTGAAGGGAGAGTGTCAGTGTGAAGAAAATGCTCAAAAGGAGCAGCACCTTCTCATGTTGCTATGTGAAATGGAGGGTAACAGACAGGAGCAAAATGCAGAGTTTTCCTCCTAGCTGCATTTTTCTTTTGAATACCGCAGGAAGCATTACCATGAGTATGTTGTGACTCGGTGGCCCATGTTGTCTGCAGAAATACAAATGACATATGAAGTCTCAAGTATTTTTTATTTCTAAAAAAATGAAATTTTGATGAGCTATGAATAAGCTATTGATTGGCAAATTCTTGACTACTCTTAATTTAAGCTTCATAAAGATCTTATTTGTCTGCTTATGAAATAATGGCAAAATTCTCTTTTGTGATCGTCCTAAAGTATCTGCTACTACTGTAGTTTCTGAAGAACATAAATGGGATTTCCCAGGAAAGAAACAACCTTAACAACATCCATAATAACAAATCCTCTGTAGTCACATATCAATTTCATCATAAAATGTAAAAGTTTTCTGTGCCCATGTTGCCTCCAGTGCAACTACACAGGAAAAACAGAGAGCAAACCCACCATAAGTAATACAGGAAAGTGATCTGTAACTCTAGTCTGCCAGGCAAATTCCTGCAGAACTTTGTTTCGGTTATACATATGGAATACTCATATCATCTAGATGTGCATACACTAGATTACAAAATGCCCAATCATTTTGGCCATGGATTTATTTCCAATGCAGACGCAAAGGCTAACAGCGCTTGTCAATAGCTGTCTTATGTTTGCATGAGCAAATAGTAACTGTCCCTGCAACTGTACACTTACATTATTCAAAAATTTAGCCCACATAATCATCAGTTCATAGTTAATGAAAGTAAACTGTCACCTTTGATGCCCAAAGGAGCTACAGACTGATATTTATGAACTCTTTTGCTACAGGGAATGATAAATTTAAGAAATTATGTGAAGGGAAGCTGAAGCATTTCCGTCACTCGTGTTTGCTGAACTTAGGTGGATGATTTCAGGAGGACACTTTCTCAAGTGCATACTTCAAATTTACAAAGACACAGCAAGTGCAACTCTAACATTCAGCATCACATTCTTCTCTTCAATGCATGGATGTAGCACGCTCTGGAGACACAGGTGGGTAGCAATGTCATATTTGTCCACAGGGCTTAAGAAAGCACGAAGAAGGGCAGCATAAGAGTACACAGTCAGTGGCGTTGCTGCAGCAGCTCCTCCTGCGAGTCTAACAGTTCCTGGGGTCTCAGATCCTACATACCATATGAGCTGTAATACCTAGACACAAAAGGATTAGTAATGGGCAGGGTGACCGACTGGACTGCGAATTCTCTTCCTTTCTTTGAATTCAGGCCAGACTTTTCATATTGTTTTACTTTAGCTATTTTTACATAGACTGAACTACAGATATTTAATGTGTATTTAATACATGTATATAATTCTACATCATGTACATTATGGCTGAAAGTTGTGCTTTGCACCTGCAAAATGTTTATTCAATTCTTTTTTTTTTTAAACCTTCATTCAGATATAGACGCAAAGCCAAGACTGTTTATACTTTTCTGTGATGGGCAGCGACACCTCAGATTACTCTGTTAACAGATCTCATGCAACTCATTTGCAGGCACCAAAGAGTAAGTGTAAAACTTGGCTGTAATTTTTAACTTGAAAGAGGGGTATAGGTCTCAGCCTAGCAGAAGCAGTACCTCTGCATGGGACACGACATCTGCGGAAGGTATTAAGAAAATGTACAGTGAAGAAAACTGTGTAAAAGCTCTACAGAAAGGAGAAAAATTTCAAAGTCCTTTTCCTCACCACTCAGCTATATGCCTGAACTTGCATCAAAGAAAGCCTTGACATTCATAAAGGAGATGTCACAGAAGAAACAGCACCCTTTAGAAAGGATGTCATGAACAGACATAAAAACACCGCTAGGGAAAATAAACAAGCCACGTAAGAAAGCTTTAATTCTGAAAATAAAGGACATACATTAAATCAGGCCAAGAAACCACGATCAACCTACATATTAAATTAAGAAGAAATACTTTAGTACCATTAACATACCCAGAAGTTCTTTCAAGGTGGAGAAAAAAAAAAGTGTCCCCCTTCTGCCTTTTACGTAGTGTCTGTTTGATGCCTTAGCAGATGAAGTGCAGCGTTTCCTTCTCACCTTCCCACCCCGCCATATCATCTTCTTAAAGGACACATATTTAAAATAAGTAAACAGAAAAGTTCAGTCATGGGCAAAAGTGTGTGCTAATATTACTGCTTTATAGAATCCCTAGCAAAAGTGGGACAGAGCTCTGGAAAGAAACAAGACAATAGAAAATTAGGCACACTGGAAGTTTTTCGCTATATAAAGCTACTACATGCTTCCTTACCTGACTCTGACATGGGCCACAGTAGTAGCTAATAATTTTCCATGGCAATTCCTATCTCTGAAATAAAAGACACAGAAGCCACGTGTTTTCTTCAGAATGGCTAATCGGGGTCAATCAGCAAGCTTATGCTTAGTTGCCCTTGTTGCTATCCCTCAGATAATTCAAACTACGTCTATGATGGGTGACAGAATGGGGATAATGAAATGGGAGAGTGGGGTAGGGGGTGGAAATGTGAAGCGTCAAGAATCCAAACAGAGAGAAAAGGGAAACTGATAGAAAAACAAGCAATGAAAGAAAAATAGTATGTGCAAGAGAATCCACGAGGGGGATGTTGCTCTCAAAGTCAAACCAATTTGATTTTGCATGCGTAGGCTAAGTGGATTTCTTGAGCTATTTTAATTTTTTTTTCCTCTGTTTATTATTCTCTTCTGTATAAAATGTGGGAGACCTACTACACCCAGGAGTCTCTTCGCATCACTCTGGGATGAGAGTGATTCCCAAACGTGTACAGCTGGGAAGAGAGCAGAGGTGGGGAAATGAAACCATATGGAAGCACAGAAAGCAGGAGGACAAAAGAGGTAATGAAGATGATACCATAACAGAGAGTTCAGGATTTCCTGGGCAGAGGTATGATGAGATCTTGTGCAGTTCCAGGCCATCTCAGATCAGTAGTACTGCTGCAGTCCAACTTTGATATGCATGTGTAGTGAGTCAGAGACCTTCAGGACACCCTAAACTCGTGGCAGATGACCTGAACAAACCATCTGTGCATGCACAATGCTCAGACATTGGATTTGCAGGTGTCCGGAGGCTCCCAGGGAACTACAGTTCTCACCAAACTATAGGGCAAGAGACCAAATTGTTCTTTCAATCTTCTTGTTGAAAAAGAGTCTCTGGAAACTCATATGCCTGGTGGCCTAAGGAAGTCTGCAGAAACCATGAGAAGGAGCACAACACAAGTAGGTAATAGAAGGGTGAAGAATGAGTGAAGAAATATCCCTCGTTGGAAATCAGGATCTCTTCACAGTTAGTGACAGCAATTATTGTGATCAGAAGAGGTGATGGTGGAGTAAAAAGACCATCAGTAATGTCCGTATTATCTAAGTACCTACAAGTGAGGCTCTGACACACATTTAAAGATCAGAGAAAAGAGAGAGCAGAAAGAGAAATTAAAAAGGAGAATTCTGGAGTATCACAGTATTTCCCAGTTGTATCCAATTCCACCTGGCTTATAAGACCTATTCCTTGTCAAATTCAACTTTATTGATTTTTTGCAAATAAATCACTGCCTAAGTCCAATTTTACAAACAACCATGCTGAATGTAATGGAATGGATGAATTCTCAGAAGGTGTAAAACCAGTGTAGACATCTCTACAACAGTTCTTCTCACTTTGTTCTTTACTTTAAAGGCCAGTAGGGTGAGGATGGATAAGATCAGACCATGCTGCCATTTCCAGTAATCTGGAAATACAGTCTGGATCAAAGTTAAAGAGCTCTAGTTTTCTACAGTGTATCTCCAGGGAAAAAAAGGCAAAGGAAGGAGGAAATGTCCCTGGAGCCAGCTATACCTTTGCCTCACCAGTTATCCCATTTCTCGTCTGGCACAGTTGAGGGTTTAGTCTGGTGAGAAATTAGTGTTTGCATTGCCCCTGTAAAGATGTGGTCTGAAAGCACTTTATGAGCCGTGTATATTAGTGTTCATATTTGTATGGGTCTGTTGAGTTTTAATCAATCAGCCTTGTTTCAGAAGACTTTAATTTTGCTCTCATTAAGTATGTGTGAGTTTTGTGTGTGTGCAGGCGCATATATTTATCCCTGTCAGCATTCAGAAAATTACATGCCCCTAGTTAACATATTGTACAGTACTACAAATTCTCATGAATATCACTTATCGCAAAGGATAAGTTCATCCAACGGAATGGAACGGAAAGTTTTCTCATTTTCAAACAAATTGCCTCTGCTAAATACACAGATATTTACTTTTTGTATTATGCTTGTAAAGTATAACTGTTCCACTTACCACTTCTCCTGTATTTCCGGAGAGGATCCCTGACAAAATCACTGTCTGGAATTTCAGACATTAAAATAACTCCAAAACATATTTAGAGCTGAGACACATTAACACATCTTTCACATTGTCCTCATGCAGTGGCTTTGCTCCAGTGGATGACAGCAGTCAGTGTGGAGTTTTTAGGTAATCATGTAATCACAGCAAAAATACGAAGGCAAATAAAGCAAATTACATGCTAAGTAAGATTTCAAGTGTTTATCCTGATCAAACTGAAATTGCCCCTCTGTCACGTCTTCTCTCACAGTAACTTGAGTAACTTGTTTCACTGAACATGCAAAAAAAATCTCCAGCAACTCTTCTGTCCTCCTTTCTTTCTTCAGCACCACTTGTAACCTTTAGTCCTTTCATTTTTACTTTGGGCTACAAGGGTATAAAACCTGTAATTAACAACTTCTTTATTGCCTCCGCAATAGTAATTGCCGTGTATAGCCTTGAGGTACTAAGAATAAAAAATCATTTTCCTCCCCCTGCCCCTTGTATTTAACTAGCAGTCCACAGTTAATATTAGGATCTTGCCAAAACTTCACCTTTCGCAAGAACCTTGTGATAAAAGTGTAATCCCAACACAGTGACCTCTGCATGCAGCAATCAATACTTATGCTGTAATATTTCCCCTTCTTGCTGTTTCAGAGCAGCCTTTAAAAAAAAAACAGGCTGGGAAGAGATTAGATTATCAATTATCATGAAACTGTCTGCAACTTCAAAGGGCTGCAGAGCAAGGGAAACCATAGTTTATCAGGACTGTAAGCGTCCTGCAATTATCTCTCATGTCACCCAGATGTAGAGCAGTAGTTGGGGGAATAGCTTGGGTCTGTGGTGAGAGAGTGGGCTGGTGGAAAAATATAAAAGCAGCATTTTCTTTGGAACATGAATCATTGGTTTTGGGTCAGATATTGACAATAAGTAGGATCTTGAATGTGTTAACTACGAGTGGCTCGATCCAATATACTCATGTATCTATGCAGCGTGAGCATTTTATTGATAAGCAGACATGGGACGCTTTCTTTTTCCCTGAAACTCCAATTTTTACGTAGGTCAACAGATTGTTAATAGCGTGTCAAAGAATGATGCATTGATAGTCAGTAAAACTGCAAGATGTTTGTCCTTAGTCATTCCCACAAGTATTAAGCCTATGGGTTTGCACAGGAAAACAGCTTCACAAGTCAAGTAAAACACAGAAGTTTGGAACCAAAACTCCAGCTACTGACATCACTTCCTGACGCAACGTGGCATTTTTGTTTGGTCTTGTTTTCCAGTGGGATCCATGAGGCTCCGGTTTGACCTGTGATATCTTAAGGCCAGGAACAATGGAAAATTAATGCAATGTTTATTAATACACAGAAAAAGCCTCCAGCTATACAGAGCACCAAATAAAAAACAATTAAAGTAGCATGTAGTCACAAGTCTGGTTAATGTGCAACTTTCTGTGTCAGGATATGATATACTGAATGAAAATAAGTTCATAAAGGAATTTTACTCAGTTATGTTCCACTCCACTACCCCTTTATTCCACCCAATATATAATCCAAATATTTACCCTTGACCATGACCACACAAGGACAAGAAAAATACGATTAGCAAAACTGGACAATTTTATTTGGCATAAACAGGACTGTTCCTTAATATGTGCAACAAAGATAAGGAAGTGTAATACTATGTGTTTAACTTACTTACACAACATGCAAGGATCTCAATGCACTCCACAACAATGGAGATATATCATGAAATTTATATATGATGAGCTTTACTCTACCATGGACAGATGGTAACAGTTCTCATCTCAAAAAATGTGCACAGGTGAGGAATAACAGAAGAGAGACCCAACTGGGCTGACATGGTAGAACAGAATGAATAATGTTAGAAGCATTATTTTCTTGCCTCTCTTTTGTTTCTTCACAGTTGTTTCTCTATGACACAGCACTGGGTTATTTGTTGTTATTGACATTTCTGCAGGATTGCTTATCACTCAAGAGACTGGATAATGCCTAAGTTGAGACCAAACATCAGTCTATGGTTTCCTTATGCTTTTAGCCAAGCAAACTCTAATGGTGGAAAGACCTAAACTTTGAGGGAGCCAGGAAGATTAAGAAATTATAAACAGTGTGCTGAGTGGGATATCTGGACCCCTTTGTGCCTTTTTATTTCTTGTTAAGGTAAGAAACAGTCCACATACCAAAGCTAATAACATTTTACATAAAAAAGTTCTCAGGAGCATATCTGACGAAAAAACAGAATTTAGGTCCTCTCACAAGAAACTAGAAAGAAAGACTAAAACCATTCACAGCGTATGTATTATTTCTATCTCCAGGTGGCTGTTAACCGGGCAATGTAGGAGTCCTTCAGATTACTGATGGCCCTCTGAGGACTTGCTGGCCATAGAGCACAATATTTCAAATAAATAGTAAATACAGAAATTATGCCCCACTGCTTCCTAGGGTATCTGGTATCTATCCCATGAGGGGTCTCTGATGGCCTGTTGGAATACTTAGAGGTCAAAGGGTTGAAAAATGAGAGAAAAATAGGGAATCGAGTTAGTTAATTTTTTGTGGACAGTTTTGTGGCTCATCTTTCCACAGCTGTCATTTTGCCACCTGCTGGTTTTTAACCTACTTCTCTCCAAATAAAGTGGCTGTAGCTGAAATCTAATCCACTGATTCCTCATACAATTATAGGGATAAATCTAAACCTAAATCTATGCTTAGAGTCTACTCTCCCGAGTTGGTGTACATTTGGCCTTGTCTCAAAAAAGCACTGGCAAGGCAGGATAACCCAACTTTGACTACTGTATGGTAAGGACCTTGAAAGGTTAGAGAATAATGCCAGGTGTGACATACCGTGAATGGGATTGGACTTTTTGGGTTGCTTGTTTTTCTTTAGACCTCATGTCTCCAGATGCAGAAAGGTAGGGGATTTCTATGAAAAAAAGCTTTCTCTCTTGTTTGAAAATGTATTTTTGTCCCCATATGACACTGATACAACCTGAGACTGATTTCCTTTGCTGATAGCTGAAAGAGAAAACATTTTCAAACATATGCTGCATTTAGAGCCAAGATGCAGAGAACCATTTTCCCTTAGTCAAGGCTTAGTTACACATAGGCTATTTTTTATACTAGAAAAAACTTCAGAACTATTACGATTTAAAAGATGGGTTTCCTACAGATTTATATGACATTGCATCTAATCTTCAATGATGTCACGGTGCCAGATGAAACAGTTTCCTGGGGGAAAAAAGTGCAGCTAATCAGTTAAACCCATTTAGGAATTAACTTGAGCATCTTATTGTCAGATTAAACTCTGAAGATTGCCAATGTTCTTTTGCCAGTGTTAACACCAGACACACAATTATTTCATGTGTATTTCAGATGAGAAAGATGAAAGGTATCTCTTTGTAAAATGTTGTGGTACATCATGTCTGTTGTAGAAATGCAGCTTAACCTTAGTTGTGTCAGGCCTCCTTTTCCTCCATGTTTTGCTGAAGGAAAGTCCTTTCTAGAAGAAACACACATACATACTTGTAATAAAATAAAATGCTGTTGCCCACCCTCCCCCTTTCAGACAGTCAAGGAAATGACTTCTCCGGCGTATACAACTGACCATTTTGGATGTGATTTTCTCCCTATTTTTTTTGCTCAGAGGTGGTTGAAAAGGGTGGAAAGAACATTGTATAATTTTCAGCTGAGTCCTGCTTGCATTCTGAGCTGGGCAGAGCCTCCACAACCATCTAATTAGTCTTTAAATGAGAGTCAGGAGTGCACTGCTGAAGCAAATCTCGCCGTCAATGCCATGTGCCACTCTCTAACTGTGGAGCCATCTCAGGGACATAAGCTGGACTCCTTTTGGATAAAACAGTGCTAGAAGCTGCCCTTCCACCCCTAGAGCACATCAAAGGTATTCTAAAAGAAACCTCCCCAAAATGCACGTGGCGTGGATGCTGGGTCCTCAGCACCACCTGTATCGCTCCATCCAGCCGCTCCAAGTGCTGCACCACTTGCTAACATAGACATAGTCATACTCTTTCACCCAGCTTCCTGACGCACTGGGGGCAGGAGCAGGAGGGACTACGTTATGGGACCAGACTGGTCCATGTTGCACAGTTTGCACTGCACGTGCTCCTCCCAGCATAGGGACGATTAAATGCAACATTTGACATAAACAACATCCCTGTGGAACAAGGACACCTTGATAGCCAAACTGTTATTTATGTAACGTGAGGGTTATATAAATCAGCAGGCTTTGGGGGTAAAAACCATTTGTTTGTCAAGCCTCTGTATAGTGTCTGGCACAGGGAGGCCCTGATCCATGACCTAGCCTCCAGGCACAACCAAAACACAATAAAAAGAATTTGCCTGGCCACTGGGCAAACAGAAGAGAAAGATAGCTCCTGCCCTGCAGAGCTTACCTCTCCTGGTAATAAGGGGACAGTTCTTTCATATACAGACAGCTTAGATTTGTTTAGATATCAGGAAACAAATTGAGTATCTAAGTCCACACATCCCCCCTCATTAAGCGATTGCGTGATCTGAGGTCTTGGCAATTAAATAATCATTTAGCTAGAAGTTTGCTGAAGTCAAAAAGCCAAGACAGAAACAAGCTAATGTTTTTGGTATTCTTAACAAACAGTAAAGTGTAAGATTTAAAATATAAGTAAATAGGGGCTAGCTGGTAGAAGCAGTTCATTAAAGAGGAGGTAGCTATACCAATTTACACCAGATGAAGAATATGTCTGAAGAACATACTTTTAAGTACCTGCCTTGGTACCTGCCTTGTCCATCGCATGCAGCCATCCTAACTGGCTCATGCCAGAAAATACAGGTTTCACGTATCCAGCACAAACATGAATGTGCTCTTTGCAATTTTTTTCCCCATATACAAGCATATGATATTCTTGCTGCCCCAAATGTTTGATCATTAACCCTACCAAACCATTAATTTTTTGCCCTTGCAATCATTTCCTGGCAGAGCTGGCTCAAGGCTTCTTTGCAGCACATGCAAAATGGGGATCTGTCATCATGAGATTAAGGATGCGGGACTCCAGTCGTAGGAAGGGGCAGATGTGGGATGAGGCGGATGTGAGATGCAGAGTTGCCGACAGAAAAAGCCCTGGGAAAGCCAGGTTTGCTGCTGCTGCAGTTTCTGGGGTGAGGCAGTGCTGGGGGATGCTCCGCCAGCAGTAGGTGCTGAGCCATGTGCCCCTTGTTCTCTTGGGGGCAACATAAGCCGAGGCTTTTCAGGGCTTTCCCAGCAGGACCGTGGCCATGCCCTTGCTTAAAGTCACTACCTATTTTGTGTAGTCAATGAGGCAGTTTCCAGTTTAGGGACACAGCTGAGTCCACTCTGGCTTCATGAATTTCTTAAAACAGTTTCACCACCAAAGGAGACATTTTGTGAAACTGCCCCCTCAGGTAGGACAACTGTTTGCATTAACCACAAACATATAACCGTGTAGGTGGAATTAAAGTCAGATGGAAATTTGGTGATGTGAGTAGTTCAAAGTTTAGTTGTTTTGGAAGATAAAGGTTGCTCATCTCTCAAAGCACGGTCAGAAACACAGTTCATATGAGTTTATTCTTTTGTCTGTACCACTGGAAGTAATAACTACATGCACATTGTTCTTGTGTGTCCAGGAAGCTGTGCAGCTACAAGTCCTCAGCTATGTCATGCATTTGTGCAGGTCTTATTGGAAAAGTTCGGGAAAGCAGTTATCCACCTGTCCGTCACTTGAACATTTCCTTACTTTATCATTATGAATTGTTGTTTTAGAAATGCTGGGCCAACACGGTGCTGGAGTGTATTAGTGAAGTTCCCCTGCCTGATGGATTTCAAAGCTAGAAGAGATCATCTTGACTGACAACCTTAGTGACTCAGACCACAGAGTTTATCTGGCTCACCCCCATACTAAGGAGTAGCACATACATGGACCTGCATGACCTTTTCCATGAAACAGGAAAATAGCAAGCTGCCAACTTAAAGTGACTTTTATTGAATATACACAAAAAGCATGAGGGAGAAAGAAAATTAATGTCCTGGAGCACGATTTACCTCGTTTAAACCTTTAAACTAAAAAACAAAAAAGTCAGCATCAAGTGGACGCTAGGTCTCTCATCTGTCTGTGCAGTCAATGGAAGACCACGTCCTCTTTATGGGCCACCCCACTTGCCTAGACTTTTTTTCTGGGTAGACAGTGGATTAACGCCGGGGGGAGGTACCTGTCATCTCCATTTCTGAGAGAAGGAGCTTGGGTGACTAAGCTAGGCCAAGCACTTGCCTATTAATATGACAGAATTGAGGTGAGACAGATGTCACATGAAGAAAGAAAACACAGATTGCATTTCTTAAAAAAAAATGAAAAGACGTCGGACGTTTCAGTGCGGCACCTGCAGAAGTGAACCCGGCCCACGTCTGATGTTTGTTTTAGGAGTGTTGTCCATGGCATTGATGTTGATGATCTAAGTAAGAAGATCAATTTTTAAGTTTCCAGTAGGCAATACCAATATGTGCTTTTAGTGTAAAAGTTGCAAAACTTTTTTTTCAATATTCATTTATTCAGAAGTATTTAAGTAACCATCACAGCTCTCTGCATACATTTGTATAAAGTTCTGTACATTACAAAATGTAGCAACAAACATCATAATTCCTACAGGATTAAGCACAGTGAGCACAGAGCAATAAGGGAATAATGTTTATGAGCAGGAAATGCTAGCTTGTAAGAGACTGATATATTTACACCTGTTCACTAAAATGTCACATTTACATATATCTATTTTTTAATTATATGTGGGCACTGTAGTACTCAGACTTGTTTACACTGAGTGGATCCAGAGTACTGACTGCTGGTTTTAAACATAAATGGAAGAATAAATCAAATAAATACAGTATGAACATGTAACTGGGAAGGTGAGATGGTAAAATTCTTAATAATACATAATTTCCACAAATTCAGAATTTTCTTAACGTGCATCAAAATACAATGAATTGTCTCTTTCAGATCAAGCCCTAGTTAGAGCCTTGGTTCCATAGACATCACTGGGAAAATGGCCACTCACATCAGGAGATCATATACAAAAATCCAAACATTGTGCAGTGCTCTCCTCTGCCTTCTCCTTCGTGAAGTATCCAATGCTGAACAGAAATTTATTTCTGCTCATTGCTGACATAAAGATGCATAAGAGAAAGAGAGTCATGGAAACAGAAAGCAGATCCTTTAGCCACAAGAAGAGATGATATATGCAGTTGACTTTAACTGCTATCAAGGGTACTTATATTTAGATTTCACTCATGACATTTCCAGTTGCACAGGATAGGAGATTCTTGTTCGGACAGAGGGGAGATGTACTGGGGATGGAAACTTTAATCTAGGCCCTCAACATATGTTGAATGATGACTCCACTGTTCCAGATAGATTATACCCTGATGCTTAACAAGCTAAAAGTTACCTGAACCATCTTCCCCATTCAGCTTCCCATATGCTGCTGTTGCAAGAAAAGCCAGAATGCATTTGTGACAGTGCATTATATTTGGCGCTAGTACTGTAAGAAGTGCATTCAGAGTAGCAATCTTGTTTTTTAAAAGCTCTGTTGCTAATCTTTATTTAAAATAATAATGATCCCTATGCATCTTTAAAAGTTGAAGCCCAACTCATTAGTTTAAAGGAAATACTGAGGTCCGTATAAGGGTTATTTTCATTCCAGGCCATGTTGGTGTGAACATTATCAATTGATCTAGGATTTAAGTGACCTGTCTGGAATGCTTGACAAACAAATTTTTCTCATGAATTATACATATTACTGAAAACCATACTTAATGGGAGACTGGGAAGAGGGCAGGTATTTCCATCACCTAGGGGTGAAAGCCCTGCAAATTAACAACAAGACGGTTCATTGAAGCAGGTAATGGATTGGTCTGTGAAAACAAGAAATCTTTGTGGGAATGACTGTGATTATTCATATAGTCTGTTTGCTAATTATTGTTAGTATGAACATTATTTTAACTGCTTTTAAGAGCCTTGGAAATGATGTGACTTGTCAACAGCATTGTGAAACACTAATCCTGTAAAGCTCATTCCAACATTCAAATTCTATGCCTAATAATGCCTAAACATCCGATGTGGTAAGAGAGATCAGTGTCATTTGGAGAGAGCCTAAAAGATATGTCTTCCTAAAAGCTATATAGCACAACATACATACATATACTATATACAAGCCATTTTCCATTGAAGTTTTTTCCTTTTTTTTTCTTTGTACCTGTTAACAGGAATAACTCCCAGACTTAAATGACAACTTTGGTAGCTGTATTTTGTGACATTTTGCTCCTTCTGTTTTTGACACTGTTCCTTTCAGAAGTCACATCTGTGCTCCTATACCATTTTCATTTACTACTTTCAGCTATTCCAGGAGACTTTAAGTTTTGCAGTATCATTCATTATATCCTCTACTGACAGTATTACGTGGCTTTTGAAAGGACACTAGATAGCTAGCTTTAAAATTAACTATCACTACAGTATCTTCAACTTTTGGCATAATTTCAGTCTTGATTGTTTTACTCCTACCCAGGCATTACTTCCTAGAATTAAAGTTTTAAGGCTCTATCTAAGAGCCTTCTGTAAACTCCTGCCTAATATTGGCCTTCAGATCCCCTTCAGGGATTTTTCCATTTAAGTTCCATATCTTTCAGTTGCTCTCCTGCATGTGACTTTAAAGCCATGCAGAGTGAGATTCATATGACATGTCCACCTGTGAGGTAGTCCTGGAGATTCTTCATAAAAATGGAATGAAAGTAGATTTTTATCATCTATTACAAAAAAAGTTATCTTTAAATCTTCCTAAAGCAGATTGGATGAACCAAATGCTGTTTGCACATATTTATGTCTTCCCATTAAATCTGAATGAAGTCTGGATGACCTGCTTAGCAGAAGACATCCATGCAGAAGACACCCAAAGTGTAACAAGAGGGCTCGCACTCTTAGCTTTGATTTAAGGCCTTCAAGTAAGAGGAAACTCTCAAATTGTTTCAGTGACTAATTATAGTAGCAAGTAAAAATTTACATCCAATGTCTAATCTGAATCTGACTAAATCTTTTTCACTATTGCCACTTCTCTCCACGCTCAGCTTCATTCTTCAATTGCGAAGCTGTGGAATGATGCTTTCTGTAACTTCTGCTGGAACGGTGTTCACCTTTGCAGGGACAGGACTTTTATGCATGGTCTCCTGTACGCTCTCAGATTGGAGGAACATTTTTCCTTCCTGAGCCTCTGTGATCAGCTTGGAGGAGTGATCACGGGATGCACAGTACAGTTTTATTCCTTCTTCCCATCCTTCCTAGGGTACCGCATCAGCAGGTCATATTCATTTACCGCAAGTGATAGTGATAGTAAATCAATTGAGGAGCATCGTGATCCTTATTTCCTTGGTGTAATTTCAGGTTGAACATCTTTCAGTACCCATGGCAAGATCATGTTAGAGGCACTGGGGACTTTACACATAAGGAGAAATTACTTTCAGGTCAGTACCTATGACATACTGCAAGATCATCTGGCAGCATCATTTACCTTATCCTAATAAAGGAAAAACCTCTTCTTGTGGAACAAGATTGCCAGAGATCGCTTTCACCAAAAACAGCCCCTGGAATCAAGTTGTATGGGTAATTCGGCTGACTTTCAGGGACACGCTTTAAGTAAATTTCTTTGCAAGAAGGTTAAACTCTTTGAATAAGAAACTTGAATTATTATAAATAAGGAAGGGATAAAACAGGCTTCTTTATTTTTTAGTATAAAACAGGCATTGGCTCTTGCTTATTAGCATTCCCATTATCTCTCAGCTGTGTGTTTCTAATAACTGGTCAGATTTTTTAAATTGTTATGGCAAAATTATTGCATTCAAGAAAGTTTAATATACTGGTATCAGTGGCCATGCAGACCCGATCATAGAAGATATTACACATATTGTTCTTGCTTCAATGAAAGCAATGGCAAAATAATTTGTAGAAACTATTTATCTATGTATATGCTTCACTTGATTTCAGCCCTCCTGAAGGTGTTACTCCCAATTATGATACCATTTGGTAGTAGGTGTTTTACTAGCCAAAGCAGGTTAAGATGTCTTTTCGTATAGATGCTACATTTATTTTGCCTTGAGTATATGTCAGTGATGTTAAGCGTGTGGAGACATTGCAGATGCAAGAGAGAATAGCACATTTCTGGAAATAAGTAAGTCGCAGAAACTTTCTGATAAACAGCATGAGGTGAGATGCAATTAAACACTTACACAATTTTCAATTAAAATATTATTGCTAATGATAGTCTTTTAACTGTGGACACTTACATTAACTGTTGTAAACTACCCATGTGACTGTTAAGTGTCACTTTTTCTTCTTCCAAAAATATTAGAAAACAAAGAACAGAACTTTGAAACATCCACCTGACTTGTACTATCCTCCACTGAGAAAGATTCCTAGCAGAAGTAATTTTTAAAATGTCATTTCTGAAAGCCTCATAAAAGTTCTTACCAGCTTATAAATATCTGACTTCTAATGTGCATATAGGAAACCTTAAGTTTATTTTGTCAAAGGTCTTTTTATCATTGGTTGTGTAGGCTGCCAGGGTTCCTGCATGCCACTAGCTTTTTAGATAATATTCAGTATTTTCATTGTAATTCTCTGGTCGTAGTCATTCATTTACAAAGCTTACTTGGTCGGGACTAATAATCTTACAGATCATATCCTGCAGGCTGTCTGCTAGAATTTTTGCCAGAAGTTGAAAATTCTAATTAATTATCAACAAGGACAAAGCTTCCTGAAGGCTTTGAGAACCGTACCCCAAATCTTATCTCACCATTCCCACTTTCTTGACTGTTGCGAATTATGTATATCATTCCACTGACCATATAATGTGTAAATTCAGTCTTCATAACTCATATTCATTCCCTAATACCTGCTAATTGAGCTTGTAGCAGCCAGAGCTTTATACCTTGTGTTGTTAATTTTCTGCTTCCTGAAAAATGCAGCACTGGCAAGAGCTTGCTTGCATCCCTTCTGTATCTAAGTCTAAATGTATTAATATTGCAGGAAAATTACCGATGCACTCTGTAAATACTGTAATATATTGCTTGCCACCATCCACATGGCAACTTTTTACTAAGTGCCTAACAAGTTTTGGGTCTGAGCAACATACACTTTTACAGTCACCACTCTGAGAAATGGCCTGTGCAGGCAACCAGCCCAGTTTCTGCAACTGATGAGACAATTCAGTTCCTCTTCTTAAACATACCAGTTCAATCAGTAGGGATCCATTACTGTGCCACTGGATATCCAGTCTCTCTCCGTCTAGTGCCGTTAAGCATCATAGCAAAGTACTTTTTGTCCCACGGTGCGTTTCTGAAGACTGCAGGTCCTTTTCTGTATGCGAAAACTATTTCTGGAAGCCACCAGTCAGTCTGAAGGGCCCATTGCTTGTTTTGCTATTTGTAATTCCTGAAACGTGGGTTATGTCTTCTACAGGAAAGCTACACCCAACTAAAAAGAGAAAAATAAAAGCCTTGATCTTGGTCTAGAGTAAGCGAAGAATCCAGTCCAGCTTATACACAATTGGAAGAGATATCTTTAGATTTCTAACTTCCTTCCAAGAAAATAATAAAAGATTGGCATGTAGGGAAGGAAAAAAATAGTCTATGAATGTTGAAACGTACCCCAACCTAAATATTAGAAAGAAGGAAAGGGGAATGTGCTGTGATTAAGTTTAATAGGTGGTGTGCAAACTACTCTTCGTTAAACCCTTCTCTGTTCATGCACTGACCAGAAATCAGGGGTTTTCAACTTTACTTTTAGGGACATCACTAAGGTAGCCAGAAATCATAATTAACGGATACATCAGTAAGCACCTCAGTGCTAGGATGCTTAGCAACCACACAAACAAAATACATTTAGCAACATCCCTTTTGTGAAAGTATATATAATTTTTGTATTTACATATGCAGTAGATGATAGAAAGATCAGTCCCAGCAGCACTCACAGTTTATAAGAGCAAAGAATATAATTGTGGATATTTGCAGACCAATCTAATATAAACTCCATCAATGTAATACCATCACCTTTTGTGTTTTCTAGTGTGAAGGCTCATATTGTATATTCTGCTGAAGTTCGTTCTTCTGTGTTCTGTTTCTTTTACAATCTTCACTTTTCATTCCTCTATAGTTGTTCCTGGCTTCACCCTATTTTTTCCAAGGATTTTTTTAATCTCTCCTACTTCTTAGACAATCTTTTTTCAGCTGAATACAAACTCATTGAGGTTCAGGTTAGACTTAGAAAGCTACAATGTCATAGCAGGTTTGAAATTAAACAAAATTAGTTTCTTTTTTCTTAAACTGCAATACTAACTAATGGATGCTGTATGAATTATGTAATAGTCTTATCACCACTATACGAATACAAATAAAATAGTTTTTAAAGGCAGATCTACATTGAAACCCCAGATTTCCCCGTTGGAGGGGTAAAGAAGTTTTAAAACCACTGCTAGTGTTGAAGACTGCAGATCAGGCTCGTTTCAGATCATCCAAACGAGTCGCTGACTCCTTGTAGTACTCTCAGTCAAAAGAGGAATGAGCAATTCAGAGCACTTGGTCCCCAAAGCCCCTTTAGCTCATCTCTGCACACAGTGGAAAGAACTCCTGGAATTAGGCACCTGCAGCACGGGATGTGCCTCACTTCGCGTTATGACCGCTCTCGCCAACCCCTCAGCAGGACAGGCAGCCCTGGCTTGTAGTGACTGCATTGCTGTAACTCTTACACTTCGGCAACATGCTAAGGGCTTGACACCACTTCGAAGTGTGTGACAAGTGTGATGATTTTGGAAGGGTCTTTTACATCTGACTAGGCAGGGAGTTTCAAGTCAGAAAGATTTATTAAGTATTCTCCATAGTTTCTATCACATTGAATTGTAGGCAGGAAATAGGAGCACTGTTCTCACAAACAGGAGTGATAATTGCTTTGTAAAAGGTCACCCAGATGGGACACAGATACTCAGAACTGTTTTGAAGTGTAGTGAGAGCTACAATTATCTTGCTTCTTCTCAAGTGAGTCTGAAGTTGCAAAAAAGGCATTGGACCCTCTGGGATAAAATTTATGTTTCTTTCAATTAAATGTGAATTAATTTAGCTTGTAAGAGGGTGGTGGCTTTTTCCCCAAGAGTCAGAAATAATCAAGAAGTACCAACAGTTTCATTGCAGAAGAGGCCACCGCTTTTCCAGACTTCCAGGATGAGGAGATCTGTGCAGCAGGACGCATCATTACAGCCCTGGTTGAGCTCCTCGTGGGGACCACACAACTATGCTTTGTTAGACTTCACTGTTGGATCCCATGTGCTTTAACCCACTTGACCTAAGCAGTCTAGACATCACCATAGTTCCCTCTGTCACTCTGCTGGAGAAGCAGTCAAAATAATTTGTAGTAATTAAGAAATTTTTAAAATAACGTAGCAGTTCATTATCATGTCTGCTGAGGAGTCATTAATTGCTGTGATAACTCCAGAGAAGTTGAATTTCTGCCTTATTTCCCCTTTTCTATGTTTCTTTTGATGAAATCCCATCACCTGGTAATGGTGTCACAGAGGCAGCCAAAAGGACTCACATGCTTCGCTACTTCTAAATTCATTCCGTTTGGGCTCATGCTCAATCAGCTGAATCACAGTGCTAGCCTCTAATACTTATCCCTATTGTTATTACCATTGTTGTCACTATCTGATCAGATTTAGGCAGCCGTATGTTGCCGGAGTTCCTGCTTTTACTTCCTCATTATATACAACATGGAGAAACACACACCCCCAGCTCCCTGCATCCTCAACTGCAGAGAATTTTGAAATATGAATTTAAATCTACTAGAAATCTTTGTTTTATTAACAAGACACTTTTTTCCCCTGCTCTTTTTTTCCCTAAAGTGAACAATTATGAATTGTAATAACTGTATTCCAAGAATGTTTTATTCTGTCAAAATGGAGAGCTCTCCCCCAGGGCCACATTAGTATCTTTTTCTGTCTAGGAATGCAGCTGTTCCAGGGCAGGCTCTGAGTAATGTCTCTAATCGGCAGATATGCAGAGTGCTTAAGCTAATTATGTAATAAGGGAATCACTCCTAAAATTTTATAAACGTTAATATAGACATTTAACTTCAATTTCTTTGAAAGTTGAACAGGAAATGAGAATTCTTGTGGTACTAGTACCAAATGCTCATTTTTATACTGAGGTTTTAAAATGTCGGGTATTGCAGATCTAATGCTGTATTCAAGTTGCAAATTACTCTCTTTGGCATTGAAATATTGATGCAATTAAACCTGCAGTAAAGTATTAAAAGGCAAAAAAAAAAAAAAATCTTGCATCTGATTGCCTTTACACAAAACTGTGTGGATCTTCATTGATCTTGAAAGATGGCCCCTGAGATCTGAGTTTTAATTTTTCATACACAGATATACTCATTTCCATAGTTGTTGGGTAACAAATTTAAGTTTTCTGATTTAAGCAATTCCACATGAAAGCTAACATTGTAAGACCTATCTGAGGCAGCTTCTTTAACACAGTTTGCAGTCTACACGTCAGCCTTTTTTCATTTGTCTAGGTGTATGTCTTTATTTCTACATTTATATAACCCAGCAAACCATTCACTTCAATGACAGTCTTTTCTCAGGTATTTGGTAAACAAAACAAATGTATTTTCAATTACAGTATCTGAGCACTGGGAGTGGGGGAAGGAGCAGGAACAGTTGCCTTAGACCAAACACGCTCCTCTCCCTATCCCATGTTGAACATTTTCCCCCGTTCAAACTCCCCCCGAAAAGCGCCAGTGCTGGAGACAAGCAAGAGATTCCATGTCCGAGGTAGAAAATTCCTTTGGCAACGCTGTAGGCCTGACCGCTTCCCAAAACGCAGGGCACAGTCCTCCAACCAATTGGGCCTTCTGTGTCCACTGAATGATTACTAAAACACACAAAAAAAGAAAGAAAACCCCAAAATAAAACTCTTCTCATAGGGAAGATCAAAGAGGTCACAAACTGCCCATGATAGACGCTGATTTTGTTGTTTATTGCACTACTATTGGACATTAAGATAAAACCCACACTTCATTTTCTGAGCAGAACTAGGCTGGTATTCAAACCCATGCTTCCTTGCATCCACATTCACTAAGCATAATCCCAAATCCAAGTCCAGACTCAAAGTAGTACGCAACCATGAATAAAACTTCCTTCTTGCTACCAGCTAAAACAGGCCAAAAGATGCATTTATCTGTAATATGGATGGGCTTGTATGTGCCGCTTCTGTGCATCTCATATATCTTTGCCATAGGATGTCATTGCTAGGTCCTTTCTAAAAGAGTTTCAAAGCTGCACGCCAAAAAGACGAAAAAGATTGGTTGGCAGCCTGACTTTGGTTGGGAGAACGTGGGAGAGCTACATGTCCCACAGCTTGCCAAGACAGGGATTCTGTTAGGACCACTTGCTAGATTCCACAGTAATGGTACGCTACAAACAAAGCCTCAAATATTAAGCAGATGAATGCTTATTAAATATTAAGCATATAGTGTTAAAAAAAGGCAGAGAGAGTGCTACTGCCCCAACAAGGAAAGTCCCAGGCTCGGCATTTCCAGTTCTAGTCCCTTCCAAGCTTCTTTTCTTGCCAGTTTTTGAGAACTCTGTAAATGGTTCATCTGTGTAGGTCCATGGTCTGCATTTTCACAAAGAAGAATATTTGATTTATGGATTTCAGGGCCTAACTTTCGGTTCCTAAGGTTGAGTATGATTTCACAAAAAGAACCAAAATGCATGGGTCCCCCGTTTAAGACTGAAGCTATAAATCCACAGTCACCATTCTAGCCTTCAAAAACTATAGCCTATAGAAGACACATGACTATAACATCCATTGCAACTACTTGTCAGAGTCCCAGGATGGATTGTAATTGTGGCTGGACATCTGCGCTACTTCAGCCTTGCTCCTGTTAATACCCAAGGCAACTAACCAAAACACGGGGGACTGTGATATAACTATTCTGCATTTAATAACTTCCTTAGCTGCAGAAAAACATCTCCCTCCCTACACATGCCTAACCAGAGAAATAGAGCACAAAAATGCAAGTTCTGGTTTAGGAGGTTTCTGGGACACAATTTGTCAGAAGCTGGGAGAACAGTTCCAGGAGGCAGTGCCGAATGCTTACCCTGTTCCTGAACTCTTGCCTAGTAATTCATTCCTTACCCATGTTGGAGACAGGGTACTGAGCTGTATGGACCTTTGCTATGGGACAATACAGCAATGTGCACTCGCTCCCAGCTTTGAAAAGAGCATAGACAAGAACTCTGAACTAAGCCTTACACCTTAGAGCACAGCAAATATGATCTTTACTAACTAGGAGGCTGCAGAAACATCTTGTAGCATGGTACATTCTGAACAGGATTTCCCAAGTAGATTTTCAGTTGAGCTTTCTGAACTTGCTCCACTGGCCTGTTAGGAGAATTTCTTCTTGTGCATACATCTTGGATTTACTGTTCAAATAGTTGATTGAATTTCTATGAACAGAAACAAAAATTTTCACTGAAAAATTAAATGAAAACTCTGAGAAGCAACAGAAAGAACACATGATGGATGCTGGCTTGCTGCATTGTTTTGTTTCCCCTTGTTATTCCTTGAGATGTTGCAGCTTGTGTTTCAGCTCTAAAAATTACAAACACAGCTGGGCGTACATTCTAAACACAGTAGGATGTTACTGTGGTATTACCACTGACCCAGGTTCAGTCAGAAGTCCTAGGAACTACCAGATGCACAGAATGGAAGCAAACACGCTCATAGTCATTGTAGTTATGGAGAGAATAGAGGGAATGAGAGGTTCTGTGATTGAAATCCCTCATATACTGACATTTTTACTAGAGCAGCAAGGCTTCCCATTTTCTAAATCCTAGTGTGTAAAACTGGGTCATAATCTTTGAGGTTTGAATATCCTTTGCACTGACACGTAACCCTGGAACAGGGACAGCGCTGAGGGTCAGCCAGAGCCAGGGCTCTGTTCTCAGGCTGATGGTTATGCACGGGTGTATCCATGTTGCTACAACCGGCCAGCGCTTATTCCATTTCAGCATGCTAGAGGGTATTGCAACTGTTGTTATTCTCCATCAAGGCATTCTGGGAGTCCCAAATTCCAGCGAGTCTGGACTCCATGCTGACACTTCCCAGTTTGTATCTCCCTGTTCATATTTGTGTGAGTTACTTCTGAAATGTAAGACTCATAAAACAAATGCAGCTGCTCAGTTTCTTGCTTAGGGTCCTGCACTGTTGCATTAAACAAATCTTTGATCACTACAGAGTACAGCTTTTGGAACAGTTTCATGCATACACACACTTCTCACCTGTCAAAAGTGCCTGAGTCCTGCTTTGTCTGAGAGTGGATCTGTCCTTCACATCAACTTATGGGGACCTCATCATTGCTCCTTGTTATGTGAATAACAAAACTGACCATTATTATCCTTGACTGGACAAAGGTTATGACCCTATCCGTGTGGAGACCTTGATCCCATCAGTAGAATGGGTAAAAGCTGCCCCAAATCTATCAACCTAAGATGCTTATGGTGCCACAGCTAGTTGCATTACTTTGATATGTAGACCTTTCTCCCAACTCGTTGAATGGGTATACACAGATTAACCATAATCAAAAAAAACAATCTTAACCATAGTAAAGTCAGTATCCTTAGTATACGGACACTATTTTTTTCATTCAGAAATCTGATTATACCTTTGGCAAACCATAAGCGATGTCTGTAACCCCTTCCATTTTGATCAGTGAAGTCCCACGGTATTTCTGTAGGTAGTATGGATTTCAGTCCTCATTTTACAGCTGGTGAAATAATGTTAACTACAGAAAGGTTAAGTGACTCAACTGAAGTCATGTCATAAGTTAGTGGCAGTCTGTCAGAGTCTGTCAGAGAAAGGGAATTTCCATGTCTTGAATGCTGTTCCTCAACCCGGTTTTGAAGCCATCTTGGACCAGAATGATCTGAGAAACATTATGCATGGATCAACACAGTTTTAGGTACACAGTAGGAATATTTTATCTTTCTGGGATGTTTCTAAATACAGTTTTTTATTATTTGAACAATAAAGCAAATGCAGTAGTCTTCCTAAATAGTTGCCCAAATATAGCAGCGACAGCAAGCTTCAATACTGGAGTTGCATTTACCAAAATTTCAACTCATCAGAAACTAATCAAAATCATGTTAAATTTCTTGTATAGGAGACAAAAACAGAAAGAGAAAGCATGTACAAAATATGTTAAGGGTTACAACCTTGGACAAGTTCTTTACACAAATCCAGGCCTCTGTTCCATTTCTACATTACTAAATTAGCATGAAATGCCATGAACTTCAAACGATAATGTCAATTGTCTTTAGCCATTTCTTTTATCAAAAAATAAGCCTTTATGGATTTCATATGTTGACTAAGTCAAAGGCATGGTCAGCACAGAAATGTTTACAGATGGCAGAACTCTTGTTTTTAAAAAAAGGGATCAAAGGGAGGTTGAGAATATACAAACCCTGGTGGTTAATACACACTCATAAACAAATAAATAAACTAGCATGATGCTTAGTGCATATGGCCAAACTATCTCTGCAACTGACTGATGCTCTGCTATCAGACTGTCTTTGTTTTGAAACCCTCAGTTTGAGCCCCCCTCCCCACCAGGACAGGACCCAGTAGATAAGGTTCTGTCAATACCCTCACTACCAGCTCCAGTTTTTAGGGATTTATAACTTGGCTGTAAAACTTCATCTGAGGGTTAGGCTTGGCAGACAAGGTCTCAGCCTGACAGCAGTGTTTTTATTACATTATTTTAAAATGAAGTGGCTCTTTTTAACCTTAAGGAGGATGCAAGATGCACGTAAGCTAACCAGTTTGAGGAGGTATTTGGCTGCTGCTATAACTCAAAACAGTGTTGTTTTCTTTTTTTATTTCTTTTTTTTTTCCCCTTGAAAAGTGTGTGTGCATCTGTAGGAGTTTCATGAAAGACATTACATCAACAATTACGGGCACAGAACTATGTGAATACCCATAGACAGCCCTCATACAGACTAAAATGATTTCTAAAATTCAAAGCAACTAGATCTCACCTAGTTAATTTAGGCAAATAAAATCAAATTGGATTCACACTAAAAGGACTTATAGATGATCTTCTAAGAAGCACATATGAAAAAGCTGTTTGAGGTGCTTGTCAAGAGTGAAAAGTCATGGACAGACAGAAGGATATACAGTCTAAGAACTACTCAGCAAAAGGGTGATCACAAAGAGATAATAGCATAGAACCTAGGAAATGAACAAAGCGTGAGTCCAACCATCCAGGGTGATGCTGAAAGAGAAGGACCTAATATCAGTATCTATTGATGCTTAAAAATCAGAAACATTATTTCATATTCAAGCTGCTTCTGTGAAAGGAATCCAGCAAGCTTTATTATATCTCTGGGGTTTTTATTATATCTCTGGGTTTTTTATTATATCTGATGTGTTACTAAAATAATCTACATCCTTAATTATTTTTAGTAATGGACAGAATCTTGAGATCCCTATCCAACAAGAGTTTCTGTGTTGTGTTTTGTTTGTTTTTTTAATTAATCTACATTGTCATAGTTTTGGATGTCTGGCCTGAGATGATGTCAATTTACCTCATTTTTCACCAGAGGGTGATAGACCCTGGCTGATAAATCAGGTATTTCTGTAGTGTATTAAGTTGAATGCCTGCAAATTGAGATACATTCCTCAATCTCTTCTGAAAACATAGCTGTGAAGGGTCAGTCAGTACAGAGCACTCTATGGCCACTTAGGCACAGACTTAAGAACCTGCAGTCAACATGCGAAAGAAGGACCTATTTGCAAAAAAAAGAAATGTAATACATTTAAATTATACAATTAAGGAAGAAAGGGTGTGCTTTACCTCACGTATCCTGGCTCTATGCATGAGACCAAGGCCATCACTTATGTAAGCCTTTTTTACTCTAAGCTAACACTCAAAGTTTACATGAGCACAATGGTAGAGGCTGCTGCAGGGCTTTGTTGAATTAGAGCATCCAGTTGGCCTGGGCTATGGGAGGCAGTGAAGGACACTGCCCAGAAGAAGATCGTCAAGAATTCAGTTTCACAAAATCAGTACAGATTAGGCACAGCAAGTGGACATTCACTGCCTGTTAGAGCCTTTTCTTGTGTAAGAATAAAGCTTAGCAAGGCAAAAACAATAATGTGATGTGGTAACACAGGGATGGTGGATAGACATTGACTGTTGCTTGCCTCTTCCAGTACGAGAGCTTTAAACACACACTTTAACGCAGACTTAACTGAAGCTAGTAGGAGCCAGGTTCAGATCAAATGAAAGGAGAACATTCTTCATGCTGCAGGTAACACATCTGGGAAATGCTTTGCCAAAGGACATTTGGGACTCCAAAGCTTTTCATAGTTTTAATGGGGAAATTAAACAAGCCCGTGGAAGAAAAAGCCTTTGAAGATTGCTAAATAGACAAACACCAGGACCAGGAAGTCTCCTGAGTTGAAAATAACAGGAGGCACATCAAAAGAATATATATACCAGTCCTGTCCTTACCCTCCCCTCAGCATCCTCTTATGACCACTGATAAGCAGAATACTGGGCTAGACAGATCCTTCATATGAGCCAATATGCCACCTCTACATACGTGTGAACATGCAACCCCTCTACAGGGCTTTGCAAAAATTTAGGATCTGCTGTTGCAGCACAGTAGAGCCATGTTGGAAAACTTAATACAGATAGATTATTTACAGCTGTCTCTGCAACACTAACACATGTTGGGGTAGAAAGATTTTCATACCTAATGACTACATGTTTAGAGTGTTAACCCCAATATGACAGCATGTGTCAACCTGTCTGCAGTGCTTCAGCATTGTGTTAGCTCCTTCCAACCCTCTTCTAAATATCTAAAAATGTCACAGACTTGACTTTTTCATGGAGGCAAAGGTCAGAAAGGAAAAGAAGGAGATAAAAGATAAAATGATAGAGCTCCGTCTGTGTTCCCATGTCTAGATGAGTGACTCGGACACTTCCAGAGTGTGTGCCAAAGCATGAATGAAGTACACATCATATGTACCTTTCCACCCCCAGACTTCCGTAGTCCCCCGTATAGACAGCCACATCTTTTCCCGGGGGTAATAAGTACAGGCAATGAAACCCAGATACCTTGCAAACTGAGCAAGAAGCTTCAGACATTACCAATGGACCTAAAAAGTGGGGTTAGCAGCTGATAAATACATTCCAATGTGACAAAAATACCACATCTCAGTAACTGTCCACCTTCCTATGTCAGCTTAAAAATACAAGTATCTTAAATATGTGTTTCACTAGTGGTTGATGCAGGAGTATCAATAAGAGGAGAGAAAAAGGAGAGACATCGGATACCTGAGTAAAAAGGAAAGAAATAGGAACAAGGATTGGGTGGAGAAAGGGGAAACATAATCTGAATGCAGAGAATTTCTGTCCGTTGGAGGATGACAGAAGGGCAAGAGAGATCTGAAAATAAACAGAGCAGCTTGGGCAGTATGCTGTGGTGTGTGCACCAGTGTGAGGAATAATGAGGGACTGTCTTATAAAAGGATAGTCACAGGGAGGGATGAAGCAAAGCCTACATCATGAGAGGAAAATAGAAAAAGAGGAGAAAACAGGTAGCTAACATTTTCAGGTAGTCTGGAAAACAGAGGAGGAAATCTTGTGGGATGGATGAGGCACTTCATGGCATCCAGGTATAAGCAGGATACAGGGTATTCTCCCTGCAGTGGAGAAGATGGGAATATTTGCTCTGAGCCTGTACAGAAATGATAGTGTGCGTGATGCTTTAGTTTACTACAATCATGCTAAAAGGAATGTTAAAAAAAAAAGTCATTGCAACTTCTGCACTGTTTGGAGCTTTGTTATCTACTGGGGATGCAGACTACCTCTTCACCAAGGACAAGGATGCAGTGTGATATTGTGTGACACGACAGCCCTCTGTGTAGGAACAGCTCTAAATTATGGCAACCCTGTTAGAAAGACTATTGTATTGTCCTTGAAACAGGTTGTGTAAATCTCAGCTATAGCAGCTGCATCATACATATCTACCCATTGCCTCCTCTGCCATGTGCTCTGCGCTTGTCCTTGCTCTCAGTGAAGCTTGTTGCAAAACTGACAACGATTTCAGAAGGCAGAAGATCAGGTACTCGATCAGCAGAATAAGTAGCAGCAGAGTAGACACTCAAGGAACACAAGTATGACAACAAGCTGACTGCCTGAGCCAGGCCATCTGCAAGGGTTTTACCCAGCCAGACTGCCCGGCTTCTCACCAAGAGCAGTGTGATTTTGAGTCTGCCATGCACACCAAAGGACAATGTGAATCACTTTCTCTTCTTTTCCTCCTTTGGTAGGGTGGCCAGGAGAAGCATAAATGAAATATTTTAAATCGTGAAAACCCTCAAATACATAAATTCTAATCCTCACAATAGATAAACACAATAAAGATGTCTCATCGATGCATAATTTAGCAGCTATACTGTAAGGAGTCAAACTAAAGTTTAGGTGCCTGTATACAAAAAGCAAGCACATTCTGAGGGAAAACAGAACTGAAAACGTATCTATATCAACACTTTCTGTACTGGTAGGTCAGGCACTTCTGATAACGCCTTCTCTTCTTCCTGTTAAAAAGCTGAAGGCAATGTGGTTTGAAGGGAATATAGATTTAGACCTGGTGCAATGGAGGAATATGCTGGACAAACCTGTTGCTGTCAGCCCAGCAGCATCCTGCTGTTTTCTCCCTTCCTGCTCACTCTTAAGGGAATAACTCAGCACTGTCTAAGAAGCTCAGTGGTTTTGAGAGTGCTTTTATTTTTTTTTTATTTATTGTCATAAATAAGCAGATGTAGTTCAGTCTACAGAACAGATCTTCTCAGCTTCACCTAAAAGCACACACAACTTCTGAGCATGTTACACGCCCTGAAATGGGACATTGGTAGCACCTTGGAGGCCCTGATGCTCAAGTTCACTGCTCAAGTTCACCCTTATCCATCTTTTCAATGGACAACACTCTTCCATTTCTCAGTGCCCATCATGAATCTCAAAACCTTCTAACACCTTTTCTCTCCCTCCAACAGCTGAGCACTGCGGCTGTAGAACTACACTGAATCCTAAGCAATGGCGTGCAGGTCTAAATAATTTTGGGTTATCTTTTTCCTTGGTAAAATACAAACCAAGGAGTGGTTGTGAGATGAAAGGAGTTCCATGAGCATCTGTGTACAACACTTTAGTAAGATTTTAATTACTATTATGACAAGAAATGTCATTAAATAAACTGAGACTGACTTGTGATTAAAAAAAAAAGGAAACATAATAGGAGATAAGAGAAAAGGAAACATAACTTGGGAAAAAAATTACAAAAGAAGCACTAATAGAGCTACAAAAAGGAACAAATACCTTAAGCAGAATAGCTTAGGAGGCTGCTATGAAAATAGTGCCCAAGACTGTGCTTAACCTAGGGATGTTATAGTACTGCAGTACTAATGTGCATGTGTGTGTGTTAGCCATGACACAGCAAAACTCAGACAGGCACCACACCCCCTCCTCAACTATTCTGGTTTTCAGAGAAATCAAACTAAGCACCCATAGAGCACAGGTACCATGGAATACTCCAAAATCTTGCCCCATGTGGATGTTCGAGGCTGAGACCTCAGGGTTTACCTGACATACAGAACATACACACAGTACACACAGGAGGTGCGCTTAGGCACAGTGCCAGTAATTGTCCTTGCCTCATTTGTTTTCAAACTGATCTTCAAGCACACTGGTAGTACTAGATGCTTTTGATGAACTGGAGCACTTGTGATCCTTCAGTCTCTTGTGCAAAGTCCCACGCAGATACTATTTTCAGGCATAGATATTGATATACAAAAGGAAAAATAACAGTGAGGCTGCCAGAGCATTGCCGGCTAAGCTTTAACGAGGCAGTGTCATCTGCAGTTCAATCTGGTCAACTGCACAAAATCCTTTGAAGATAAGAAAAAATGGGTTGGGTTTGCCTGTTCGGTGACCGTTTGTGGAACTGTTGTTTGTATCGTGCTAAGGTGAAAGGAATCTAACACAGGCATAACCATTACATGAATACTCATTTACTTGTGGAGGGTTAAGGCCAATAAGCTTGATTCTCCATTCCAGGACAACTTAAGAGTAAGACCAAAGTCAATGAACATCCATCAGAAAAAGAGAAGTTTGACTAAGAAGGGAATTAAGTTTAATGAGGAACTCCACAGTCTTATTTAAATATTATCTCCACTGTTTCTATTTATCAATAGTATCAGAAACAGATAAAAGAATGGAGCTTACATAGTTGCAAGAGCTAAGATATTCTCTGCTGAACACACAATAAAGGTTTTCAGTAACCTCACTCCATCAGTAATGAAAAAAGCAAGATGTCTCTGAAAAACTGCAGAGGAGCCACACTGTATAGGTTAATAGGTTAAGACACTTTGATTCACTGCCCACCTGTGTTCAGTGGAGCTTGTTAACTGCTTTATTTTTATCATATGTTAGCTGTCAGTCTAGCATCCATCTATCCTTCATTTCACATGGCATTTCTTCAAGATGAGAACTAGTCAAAATATGCTTCTACAATTCAAAATTTCGCTTTCCTGAAAGTGCACAAAAACACAATGATGCAAGCTCTGCAGAGGCAAGAAAAGGGAACAATGCATTTTCTAGCTTCACTGGAGTCTATTTCTACTCTCCTGCTCTGTTTACTACTTGTGTCTATTATCTTCTCTTTTTGTGTGTATAACTCCTACTGACATTAATGGGAGGCCTGCTCATGTAAGGAGAGAGGACAATCAAACCTTAAACGTGTTCTTACTTCGACAGCTAAATCCCTGGGTCCAGGAAATTCTACATTTTATGTCAACATGTTCCAACATATTTGATTGTCTCATGATACTCTATTCCATTTTAAAAAACAGTATTTATCTATTTTTTTCCTGTAATGTACAAACAGATCTCTTACATACATTTGATAATAGGTTATATGCTACAGAAATATAGAAAAACTGATGTAGAGTGCAGTAGAAGCTTTATTGCAAAAAGTTCCTTTCTTAAGCCAAACCTTTTCCCTGACGTTAATGACCTTATTTTAGTGAAGGAAAAAAAAAAGAAAAAAAAAAATTAAACCGTGATTTTAGTGAGAATATTTGTGGGAATAAAGGTTACAGAGTTAGATTCTCTGTTTTTAAAGGTAACTTTTCAGACCAAAATAGTCCAAAACAAAGCAATGTTGCAGTCATGTCCCCAGCAGAGGACAGTTGACATGATGCTAGTTCTGCAGGTCTTTTGGGGTTATATTGACTTCAACCTGGAATGAGATCTAGTGTCTATTACCAAGACCAGTACTGCCTCAGTTTCCCCTGATGTAAAATAAGCCATGAATTACACCATAGTAACTCATGGATTATATGAATCTTAACAAATTAGCTTCCTAGTGGAAGACAATACAAGACAGTACAAAGATCAAATGAATTCATTAACTAAATACTTCCACAGTTAAAACTGTTTTATTTTCCATTAAGGTTTTGAGACCTTCTGTTAAAGTTTTATTAACCTGTGCAAAAAAACCACAAGATTACATATTTGGCATTTTCACTTGGACCTATCTCCTTGGGATTGCTTTACTTTAACCATTAGTGAAAATATCAGCACAAATACTCTCTTTCTTTTATTCCCTGAAGATGAATGGATAGAGCTAAGACCACATGTGGTTGTTTAACATTCCTCTTTAACCTGATGGAGTCTACCCTGTGTTGGGATTAAGAGCTGATAAGAACCCATTAAAAACTGTTTTCCCAGTCCTGTCTGATGTAGGAGGTAAGAGTTCACCATCTACCATAGTTTTGGGGGAGACAGTTGAAGAAAGGGAACAGCAACACCAAGGTCTCCCCAAGCCACAAAGAGAGGTCTTGAAGACCTCAGGAGGAATTGGCTTGGTTTGGCTTGGCTTGACCTGCCTTTGCCTCTCCCTCTCTGTTCTCTTTTCACCACACACACCTCAAATACATGTTTAGTGCCTCTCCCTTCAAAGTACTTCTTCCACCCAACCCAGCACCCAGGAGATTTTCATCTCTCCAACAGACAGATCTGGGAGGGTTCACCGCAAACAAACAAACAAACAAACAACCCTTAGTGTTGGCTGTGCATGTCACCAGTTTTTCTTGGAAGATGAAAACACCGGGCAAGAAACTGGGGCTCTTACAGGGCAGGGCAGAGGGGAGGGGCAAGACGAAACTGTCACAAAAAACCTGAAAGCGCTGTAAGTTATATGGTGCTGGGAGACTTTCAGCAGGGCTTCCTCTTACCTAGGGCTGCTCAGGAGCTGTGTTTTTCATTGAAATTGCTACATGAACCAAAGTTGGGACCATTTAAGTCTCCCTTTTACTAATCTGGCACCAATATTTTTGGCTCCTCTAACAAAGAGAGAAAAAAAGTGTTCCGTGTGCTCCTTTATGAGGGGTTTGTGGAAAGCAGGATGCTCTCACTTGGTTTTGCTAAAGGAAAATGATGGTACTCTGTGCCCAGCTCATTTTTTGCATGGTTTTACTGTTAAAGCCTATATATGTTAGTACCAGAACAACTTAAAAAGCAAATATCCGATTTTTTGTTTCAGATTCACATTTGTTCCAGGCAATCCCAGCAAATGTAGAATAACCTGTCTTCCCAAGGCACCACGAACTCACCACTAGGAATCAAATTCCCCTGTGCTAGACCCAGGACTGAGGTAATCAAACAACATTTATATTTGATTTATCCCATGTAGTTACAGAACTTTCTTTTCAGTCCTTGTTATTTTATTTCTGTATAACAAGTATGAGTCACTGTGATGTGCTACCTTTTTGTCTGAGACACCTGATGGAGAGAAACTTTGTTTATCTGACCTTCGTGACTCATTTTAAGTTCTCTTAAGTTCTTGATAATCTTCAGCACTGTAACTCTGCAAGGAACCCAGACTACAATCAAATTTCTGAGGTTAGACACTAAAAACACAGGAACAATCCTGACCAAACAGTGTTGACACCTGTGAGCTACACCTCTCTAGAGCTTGCTAGAACTGTACTCAATGGTACAATAATGGATTAATAAAGAGTGTAAAACTGGATGGAAGTTGAGAGACTGTTTTCTGCTCACCAGACTGAATGACTTAGAGCTCCAGATTGAGACCAATTTGAACAGGTCCGTATGAGGATTTGAATTTGGCTCAGGAATGTACTTGAGTAGCAGTTGTCCATGCTTTGTGCACATTGGTTTGCATCGTGGAGCATTGTGGTTTCTTTTCTGAGGACAGTAAACTGAAATATGCAGTCTGGAAGTGCACTTAATGCACACCAGCAGCAATTGGACATTCAGCCTGTTACTCTGTTACCTCAGCAAGTTACTCTGAGGTGAAAACAAAATTTATATATGGTGGACATCGGGTCCTCACCACCAACTGTTTTGCTGTATGCATTTGCTCTTGAGTTCACTACTTCCTATCCAAAGTCTACAGTAATAAACATAATTTTTATGAGGCAAAATGATGAGCATCCTGAATCTTGCTGAATATGATTCCCACTGTGAGTATTCCAGGGATCTTTCACAGATTTGCCTCTCCTTGCATCATTCAGCATTTTATGTAATAAGGAGATTCTGTTGCAAAATTAAATATATATAAAAACATATTTTTCTGGGATAAATTTTCCCAGCTTCTTTGTGGTATTCCTGTTACACATTCACTCTCCAAAAGCATGAATTCTCTAGTATCCTTTTCCTGAATCTGGCAACACTTATCTGAGTTTCTCTGTATCATTACCAGATTTCAACTTTGTCTAGAAGAAAAATATTAACCTCACTTGACAAACTGGAAATTAAAACACCATTGAGTTTATATGATTCACTTGAGGTTATATAGGAATTGTCTGAAGCAGACATTATGTCTCAGTTTCCCCAGAATCCATCTGATGTCCCATCTTCTAAATCAGGCTTCAGATTCATTGTTCCTTTCTGAGCTTTATGTTCTCAATAATTCAGATTTGTTTCTTCCAAAACCTGTCATGCCACGCTGGAACCAATTAGAGTGGACCTTTGGTCCGCTGGTAATAACGGGAATCAACACCAGTGCAAATTTACATGATGAAGAGTCACCATGCTGGATTGGGACCAGGAAAAGCAGGAGTTTGTTTTGCTGTGGAAGAGTTTTGGTTGGCAGGGGGTGCAGTGAATTTGGAAGTCATGAGAACTGAAATACAACCAACTGGCACCCTTGAATGCTAGACTTGTCCTGGAAGGAGCACTGTACTTTACAGTGACAGTAAAGCAAGCCTGTGTTTAACTATGTGAGAGATATACATAAAACAGTTAAGTCTAAGAGGTGCCTTACATTGCTTTTCCTTCAGTTCTGTAAGGCCGGTAAGAACCAGGCGACATTATGCCTTTTGTGGTAAAGAACATTCATCTACATCAAAGTGAACCGAGACCACCACGTTCATCTCCTGTTGCATTTCTTGTCAGTTTTTAGCCTGCACGTCAGGTTTATACTTGTATAAAGCCCTGCTAGTGTGACAGTGAACATATGCTGTTAGTGTGCAATAATTGTTCTTTAGCTCCTTGTTGGTTAGATTTATTACCTAAAATAATCATGCTGCAACAGAGGAGAAAGTAAATAAAATGTTTATGATCATGGCAAATCTTGTTTCTCCTTTAAATATTGAAAGGGTTGAATGATCTCAATGGCCAAAAATGACTTCAAAATGTATGTATGTGTGTTTACATTGGCTTGGTCAACTTGATATGATTTTCACCATAAGCTTTCTCTTCAGCCAAAAATCACATCACATGAGCCAAAGCAGATAACAGACACATATACCTCTGAGGTCATCACTGCCTGAATTATTGAACAGGTTTCTGCACCTCTTCTGGGCATGCATTGGGATGAGAGCTTGCCAATAGCGTCTCTTTTTCCAGCACATAGTATACATAAACACAAATACATACATTGCAGCACTATAAATGTAGTGAAATAAGGGGTGCTACTACCCAAGATTTCCTTATCCTTCCTCACCAATAAAAAATAAAGAGCAAATGCACCATTTTTCCTCTTTGACAAAAAACTGTCATATCCACAAGGCAATCCAATCTTTGACTTGTCAGACATCACAGAGAAAAAAAATAGGTTTTGGGGTTTTTTATCTTTGTTTAATATCTGTCAGTATGAACATGAAGGTCTCAAGCCTGTTTTGAAAAGGAAGACCTTAGATACTTAAAGGTGCACCTGATTTTTACAAAACACTAAAATTGTATTTCCAGTACATGGGATGTAGGAAACACTGGAAAATGAATGGACTATAGAATTAACGTGTTCAGTTTCTGAACAGCAAACAGAACCTAGTCCAGTAGGATGCCTAGTTATGCTCCTAACTATAGGTGTAAGGAGACTGGTGAGTATATTTTCTTTTTTAGTTTGCTGACTGAACCAAAAGTTGTGTCTGGAAGATTTTGTACCAACCCAAAACAATTTTCAGTCTTTTAACCATTGTTATTGGTTGACCTCGCACTTTTTGCTGTTCTATTTGTCCTGAAAGCAGACAGTTTGTTTCAGCGTGATAAATTTCACTTTTGATTTTTTTTTTAATTATCTTTAATGAAATTGTTGCAATTCCTTTCAATGAAGCATTCATTTGGAAATGGAAAATCAAACCACTGGATTTGAAAACATTGTATGAAAACAGATTGGCTTTTTCTGACCCTTTCTTTTGTTTCAACCCTTGTTCTGAGTTTAGGAGTAGTTTAGTCAGTCCCTGAGCATTTGCTGCATCTCAGAGGAAATAAAACATTGTTCAAAAAATGTTTTTTGAAAATGTTCAAAAAGTCCCAGTTTTGAGAGTAAATAAGCCCTACTGACACCAGTAGCATTATCAGATGTTAAAACAGGGTGCACTCCAGCCTGTTCTACCAAATATATGTGAACCATATTTGTTTTACTCATCTGACAGTAGGAGACGATCAAAACTTCCAGGGGTTAGGTGCTGTGCATAATTAAATGTATACTGACCCATAGCCTGGGTTACATTTCAAGACTACTCTTCAGGTCCTTTTTGGAGAAACAGACCTGCCAGTGTGTCTCTAGCCCGGGATTGTCCGCCAACATCTTACTGCATTTTTCTATCGTTTGGTTGCTTAATGAAAGCACTCTGCCCGCCCCTCTGGGGAACAGGCTAGCACAAACACACTTGAACCTTCGTGGTTCCCCTCTGAAACCTGCAGCTGACCCTCCTCCCATGAAAAACTGTAAAAGACTTAGACAACAGGATTAAAATAAAAGACTACAGAATATACAGAATGTCACACCTGCCACACTTGTGAATTATTGGTCTCTTAAACTTCTATAACCCGGCACCGTCAGTGACACCCTTTATTTACCCTTAAGGCACTTGGCAGCTGCTTAAATTGCTGTCTATGGCAGTTTGGTGAAAACAATAATAATACATTATAAATCAATGAAAATGAAGTTTTTGCAGTGATAATCTGATATAGATTTGCTAACATTTATATGAAATTCAATTCTGTTTGATTGCATCAGCATATGTTTCATTTCTTCCAGCTCTATTGATTTTGAAGGTTCTTTACCTATGTCTAAATTATTTCTGTTACAACTTTGCATTACTGTTTGGAAATAACCTAAATCAACTGAAACCATTTATTTAATTTTTAGTCTTTTTAAAATCTGGTTACTCAAGTAATATGATCTCTCATGCATTTTTCAATAGACAAAAGCCATTAAAACTCCCAAATCTTCTGTATCATTTACCTGCTAAGACTCCTCTGTAATTAAGTAAGTGTGTTGTTATTTCTGGCAAAACCACTGAAGTGCAGAGGGAAAAAAATAAAATAAGGGCATAATGTTGTATTGCCTAGAATATTTATACCAATGCATAACACCAAGGGTTTTTTGTTGAGATGGATGTTTTTTATGCAGGCAGAGCAGTGATTACTTAATATGCACAGGCAAGTAGCTGTGTCTGTGTATGTATTCAGGTGCTGTGTGTACAACGGTGATAATAACCACGTCATAGCATCCTCTCAAAGAAAAGAGATACTGTTGTTATTCCATCGATTTACTATAAAAACTGAGGCACAAAATCTCCTGAAATTAGGTACCATTTAAGGTTATAAAAGTGCATATAAATAAATTACCTGATTTTGACACCTACTGGATGCTGTATTCCATCTTCAGCTCTTGGCTTGTATTTTAAGTTTAAGCATGCAGGGCGTATCACACACACATCGTCTGTGCACGGACTTGTTAGCTTATATTTTTACTATTTTCGTGTGTGTATGGCAGCGCTTCTACCAAAATTCCACCACGGCTTTTGCATGGCTGTAAGACGTGTGGCAGAAATTTCCCTTACAGAGTCGTAGAAACATAGAACAGTTTGAGTTGGAAGGGGCCTTTAAAGGTCATCTAGTCCAAGGCCCTTGCAATGAGCAGGGACATCTTCAAATACATCAGGTTTCTCAAAACCCCGTCCAAACTGACCGTGAATGTTCCCAGGGATGGGGCATCTACCACCTCTCTGGGCAACCTGTGCCACTGTTTCACCACCCTCATTGTGAAAAACTTCTTCCTTATATATAGTCTGTCTCTCCCCTCTTTTAGTTTAAAACCATCACCCCTTGACCTATCTCAACAGGCCCTGCTAAAAATCTGCCCCCATCTTTCTTATAAGCCCCTGTATAAGGCGGGGCTGTCTCTCAGCCTGTCTTCATAGGAGAGGTGTTCCAGCCCTCTGACCGTTTTTCTGGCCCTCCTCTGGACCCGCTGCAACAGGTCCATGTCTCTCCTGTGCTGAGGGCTCCAGAGCTGGATGCAGGACTCCATGTGGAGTCTCAGCAGAGCAGAGGGGCAGAATCACTTCCTTTGACCTGCTGGACACCCTTCTTTTGATGCAGCCCAGGATACAGTTGGCCTCCTGGGCTGCAAGAGCACATTGCTGGCTCATGTCCACCTTTTCATTCATCATTATCCCCAAGCCCTTCTCAACAGGGTGGCTCTCAATATCTTCATTCCCCAGCCTGTATTAATACCAGGGGTTGTCCCGAACCAGGTGCAGGACCTTGCACTTGGCCTTGCTGAACTTTCTGATGTTCTCACAGGCCCATTCCTCAAGCTTGTCCAGGTCCCTCTGGATGGCATCCTATCCCTCAGGGGTGTCAAGTGCACCACTCAGCTTGGTGTCGTTTGCAAACTTGCTGAGGGTATGCTCGATCCCACTGTCTATGTCATTGATGAAGATATTAAACAGTACTGGTCCTAATATGAACCCCTGATGGACACCACTCGTCACTGATCTTCATCTGGGCATTGAGCTGTTGACCACTATCCTCTAGCTGCAGCCATCCAACCAATTCTTCATCCATCCAACAGTCCACCCACCAAATCCATATCTCCCCAATATAGGGAGAAGGATGTTGTGGGGAACTGTGTCAAAGGCCTTACAGAAGTCCAGATAGATGACATCACTAGCTCTTCCCTTGTCCACTGATGAGGTCTTTCCACCATAGAAGGCCACTAGGTTGGTCAGGAGTACTTGCCCTTGGTGAAGCCATGCTGGCTGTCTCAAATCACCTCCCTGTCCTCCATGTGCTTTAGCATAGCTTCTGGGAGGATCTGTTCCATGATCTTCCCAGGCACAGAGGTGAGGCTGACAGGCTGGTAGTTCCCAGGGTCCTCCTTGTTACCCTTTTTAAAAATGGGTGCAATGTTTCCATTTTTCCAGTCACCAGGAACTTCACCTGACTGCCATCCTTACACTTCAGTTGTGGTACTGTTGGTCAAATGATATTTTTTGCAATAGTGAATTTCTGGGGCAATACTCTACCCGTAGGAAGATGCAGTTCTGTTCCTTACTGGTGTTTGCTTTGCACTGATGTTTCTGCCAGATTCACTGGAGATGCTCTGAAGTGAAAGCCAAATAAAGAACAGAACTTCTGTGTTTACAACTAGGATATGACTAAAGCAAATGACTTTGATCAAAGTAATGAAACCAATTTGTTCTACTAAGCAGAAAGAATCATGCAAAGCCTGTTAATAGTCTATTTCTCCTCAAATTTCCTTATCTGACATTTCATTTCCAGGTCCTTGACAGAAATGGAAAAGAGAGGCTTCAGAATCCTGGTGGGATCACCACGTTCATGCCCCAGCCTGCATGAGGCCTGTGCAGGAATAAGGTCTTCTCCTCGTGAAGAAATGGGCAGAGATTGGCTGTGGAGCTTCTCCATCCCCAGGATGCCCTAATATCTCCTCCCCATCCCCTAAAGAGAGTACAGAAAAGGCATCAGATAGGGCTGCCCACCTTTTCCCTGCTTGGTACTTCCCCTGGGAAAGGGAACTTTTCCACTAACATCTCCGGATGTTTTTAAGGCCAAACCTGACCCCAAGTAAACCAGTAAACAGTGTAAGGTAGATTAAGAGACAACAAGATTTTAATCGGTAATAGCCATTACATAGAAAAACAAAAGCTTTTGAAGTGTCTTCAGGGAATCTATTTCTGTGAGTCGGGATTACTCACATACACAAGCTGCAGAGTTACTCGCCGCATTTCTGTAAGGCCGTTTCCCCTATGAGCCACCAGTGGTAGAGACTGCCCTGGTTCACCGAACAGACCTCGGGTGTGCCGGACATTACAGGAAACCACCCTTTGCAGCAGCTGCACCTGTGCCATGAAGCTTCAGGAGGAAAGCTGCAAGAACGATTTTGTGGGACCGAACCATACCTCCCTTCAGAAGCCAGTATCCATCTAAAGTCAAGGGAAAATGTCGTTATTTCCCATATGATTTTGCTCCTAAACGCAAAAATACAGCCTTTTGAAGGGCAAAATCCGCCTCTTGGATCTGCATTTCTAGATCATGACGTCTGCCCAGCCTGGGTCCCTGCTTGGGCAGCCGGGCGTGCTTGTGGGGCTCCCCGCAGCGAGAGCCTGAACCCCACGACCGCGTGTGCCCAGCCCCTCACACGCCAAACCGGGACCCGCCGCGTGGGTCGGCGAAGGTGCTGCTCATCCGGGTCATACGGCAGCTTTCATCAACGGGCCCCAACCATCTCCTTTTACCTGCTGTGCTGCAGGTGGTAGTGCTGGAGTGCGGGTACTCAACAGAACAAGCAAAAGACGTAAATCCTCTCTTGGAAAAGCAATGGTTTGGGGTAGGAGGAAGGTCAAGGGAAGATTCAAACTCTGCATGGTATTACTTGGTCTTAGCACCACACCTTAAACTGGATGCAAAAGACAGATTTATCCTTTCATGGTAACGTAGGAATCATTCAGGAAAGGAAAATGTAATTAACATCTACCTTAACCATTTCTCTATTTTTCTGGCTTTTTTCTTGTAGCGAAATAGTAAAGCCCAGAAGCCACTGCTTCTACTCCTTCACAGTTCTATACGTTTTATGTGTAGCTGTTGGTTGAAAAACTGTCATGGCTGGTTACAGTTTCTTTAAAGGAATGCACTTATCAAGCTCTCTACACCTAGGACACTTTTTCTCAACCTCTGCTTTTTTTTTCCCCTTTTTCCTATTTCTTACATTCACTTTCTTACTTTCTTTGCTGCCTCTTTCTCCTTTTTCAATCTTTCTCATCTAGCCTTTCCATTGTTATTCACCCTGTTTATTGCTTCAAGCAACCCTGACATACTGGACATCATCTGAAACTACAAACGACAGGATGCAATAAGCTGGAGAATAGCAGTAATCTGAGGAAAGTTCTTCATTCACTCTTGCTCCTAACTCTCTGTCTTCTTATCCTACATAGAAAATAAAAAAATCAATACCACCTCACAGGGCTTGATAAAAGTGCTGGACGAGTACAGCAGGCATGCTGGATATAGTAAATTAAAGTGATCAAAATTTTCCAGTCGACTCTGCCTATAGCCTACATAAACTAACAACCCTGCCTGCAGAATGTCTGTCACTCTAGAAGCTTTATTTTATCTGTGTCTCTGATTACCTAGAGAATGAGTACATATAGAGTATATGCGTGCTCATTTATCTGTATGCATATGTGTGAGAAATAGGAGTAGAAATCAGCCTGTGTTTGTAACAACTATTTCCTTTCAGATGAGTAAATTTTGAATTTGCTAACATATTTGTATGCACAAAATGTTGTGGAAATAAACGTTACACTATGGTGAGATTTATGCAACCAAGATCAAAATTACTGCATTGTATTTAATTTTCAATATGTCACTCCCTGTCAGGATAGATTTTAGCCAGTGTAAATCAGCACTTAAAATACCATTTGAAGATCAGGCTTATTACCTTTTCATGTTGTTTTTTCAGGTCTAGACATGGCTTAACAATTTCCAATCAATGTCTAAAAATGTATTAGGGAGCTGAGAGACAAAGCAGGCAGCAGAGAGGTCCAGCAGTAGCAGGATTCACAGACCAAATACATGAGAAGTTACATTCCGCCCTCAAAGGCAAATGTGCATGGATGCACTGACTTCAGGGGGAGCTGTGTAAAGGGTGAAGTGAGGCCCCACATTATTTCACAATCAAAATACCATAATGTAAATACTTCAGAGAGCATCTGTACAAGAAGGCTGATCTCATACTAGTTCAGGAGGAATCCTAGCTTCAAGAAAGCTAATGGTGGAAGAGTAAATGCCTTCACCTGGATCAAGGTTTTTCTCTGTGTCTATCTTTTTGGGTATTTGACCTTGATGGATTATGCCATTTTCTGTCGTGTGCTTAACATGACCTGCATCTGATGAGCTACATAAGGTGAGTAAATCATGTAAGAGGCCTGACACTCAGGTTTCAGTGCCCAGGCATGCCACCAAGGAGGAGGGGATGAGTGCTAGACTGTGCTGTGGAAAACTGCCTACTTGTTTGGATTTGTATTCCTAAACCCATAGTACTGATCCGGTCCTCTGAAGGCACTAAACAAAACTTTCTGAAGGAAACCTGCCAGTGTGCCCAAAAGCCAAATAAGTCTTTGGCAATATGAATGTGTGGGGGGAAAAAAAAAAAAATAAAAAAGCACTGTCTGAGGCTGTTCCCATCACAATAACTACATCCTCACTGGGCCACACAGAAAAACAATCTGGGGAGGAGAAGCGAGTGTCCAGAATTTTTTTTCCACCCAACAGCTAAGATTGGCCTTCCCCACAGGGAAGCCCTTTCTTTTTCCTCCTCTTCTCCCCTCCCTGTCCACAGCTGCCATTACACATTCACTTTTCTCTTTCTGGGCTTGCACACAATTCCCGACCCTTTCACCACCCCTCCTCTGCCCCAGGCCTGCCCCAAGCCCATGAGCACCATGCACACAGCACATCTGAGGAGGCTTAGAGGGCAGCTCCGAGGTCTTGTTTCTGCCGCTTTTGATTCCTTTCTCCCTTTTTGCGTTGTACCCCTCCTGCAACGCGCGACAGTGCTGAGCTCATGAGCCTTCTTGGGCTACTTTTGCCCGAGGTCTACACATTGAACAAGCTATTCCACACTGAAATTACATAGTCCAGCCCACTCAAGCAATGCATGGCAAAAACACGTGCCTTGAGATTCTTGGACTTCATGATGAAGCTTTCACAGGGTCTCTGCTGCATTTGTGGCTCTGATTTTTTCAGTGTTCCATTTTAATCATGCAATGTCTTGTGTCTGTGTACAGGGTTCTGTTTGCACATACAATTTTCATGAATACTTAGGTACCTAAAGGAGATTATGTGCACACATACATAGGCACCGATCCTCAAAATGTGTGACATGGAAAATATAAAATAATTCCAGCTGTGCACTTGGGCAGTGTTTATTAGGAACTTACGAGCAAGCGAACTGGGCCACACCTGATGTCTGTCTGGGATTCTATAGCCTATATGTGACCACACCAAGCAGAGGGATCAAGAGCAAGAACTTGGGGAAAG
>NW_010538474.1:96701-101701 GCF_000687285.1 Phaethon lepturus
AAACTACATGGGGAAACCTCTTAAGCCTTATCCCAGCATGGAGTTTGGGGACTTTCTCCACCAGAGATTGCATCCACCTCACTGAGTTACACAATGAGATGCTTTGACTCTCTGCTGCATAGCTGCAATACCCACAATGTAGTATATTTTTGCCCAAAAAACTTGTATCTTTGTTTAGCTTTAGCCTTACTGATGTGACTTAAAGGATTGTACTCTAATCCCCTTTCTGCCTGGAACAGTGGATAATTATCCCATATTAACTTTTTCCCTGTCTTTCATTATTCCGTACAGGACTATCACATCCCATTTCTCCACCCCTAGCCACCTCTTTTTCCAGTAGAAGAGTTCTAATCTTCTTATTCTTTCCTCATACAGAAGATTGGAGGATTGTCTTTCACTTTTATTCTGATTTATTTTCGCCACAAAAGGTGTGTTCTCTGTGTGTCTTGTTACTCACGCATTTCTCCCTAGTATCAATGGGACTTCCAGAAAGCAGGGAAAGGAGCACAATGCAAGCAGAGGATCGTTGAGACTAGAACTAGTGCTTCGTGAGTGCTCCTGCTGCTTGGTCTAAACCCCACAAACCCCCTGAGAGCTCTGCCAGAGCAAGGGCTGCAGAGCTCAACCTGAAGAAACCCAGCATTTTTCTCCAGCTGTCGCAGTATCTCTCTAACCTGTTTATCTTCCTTCCTTTCTTTTCAGGTTAACTTTTCTCCACCGTTTATCTTTGCATTTCACCTCCCATTTGGTTCACTTCTGTGGAGCTCCATTTCCCCCCACTCCACATCCCCTGCATATGGTACAGCTCCTCTTCAGCCACCCACAGCCAGCTGGAAACCAACACTTTGCCCTACCTGGAAGCCACAATCATTTTCACTGCAATGCTCCTCTCTGCAGGGCGAGCGTAGAAACAGCGCAGCTCGCTTCGGTGCACAGAGCGGTGATCTGGGGGAGCCCGTGGCCCATGGCAAGGAAAGAAACGTCTCCAAATGTAATTCGTTCCCTACAGGCTCTGTACCAGCTGGCTTTCTAGCTGGTAGAAACTTGGTGGGAGTTATTGCAGAGCGTCAGACAACTCGTCGGGGACAGCTCCGCCGTGCTTACCCAGCGCACTGTCTTTAAGAGATCCCATCCATTTTTAGCACCTTTCCCCTTGATGTGAGGCACCGTCTAGTGAAGGCAACTGACTCAGGACTGCAATTAATTGTGTATATAATCGGATTTTTGCTAGCAATCATGCAGAAAATGCATTGTTAGAATATCCTGTTTCTCTCTTAGCTATTTTTGCTTTCATCGCTTGCGTTGTTTCTTCTGAACACCACAAGTAATTACACCATGCCATAAACTTATTTCATTTTTTTTTAATTCAAAGCCATTTTAAGTTATTTGAGCAGTATAACTATATTTTTATGCCACTGTAACTTAATAGTCAAATGGATGGGTAAAAAAATTGCTCCTGGGCTGAGACCCATTTGCCAAGTTTCATTCCAGAGCAATGTTTAGAGTGAAGTTGTAAATCCCCGTGAACAGTGGATTTGTAATGAAAATGCTGGCACAGACTTCTAACTATGGCAGCACAAATGATATTGCTAGAATAAAAAGCCACCATATATTAAATTAGCACGTACGTAGCATGAATATAGGTTCCCTTTCTTAGTATATTTAATCCCCAGAGTTGTCTATTGGCATAGGAGCTTCTTTCCTGTTTTTATCATGACTCTATGTTCCTGTATCAAATAGCAGATAATGAGAATGATACAGCAGGAAAATAGACTTAAAATTGTGGAATAATTATTCACTTTATTTACTATTGAAAAGAAAGCTGTTACAGATGGTATCTTCAAAGGATTTATGCCAAAATATGACAAGCATACCAGTGAGCATGGACAAATATAATTTTTGAGAAGAGTATAACTTGGCCAAATCCATGCGGGCTTTCCCAGATATGGCAAGATATACCTCTTCAACCATAAGTTACCTACCTGTACAATGCTAAATCCTGCTTCCACAAGAGGAAGCACAAAGCTTTTTCAGTAAGGCAGTTGCAAAAACTCATGCAGGGCCAACACAAGCTTGTAAAAACAGATGAAAAAAATTCAGTGTGTTATTCCTAAATTCAGAACATGTCAGTTCACAAAGCTTTCAGTCACAAGCTTTTGGTAGTAAATGTCACAAGAATATCTACTGAGCATCTGAAGTCAGAGCAGCTCTCCAAGCACAGCAGAAGATACAAGTCAAGATAGACTCAGCATCTGGGCTTTGTAACATCTTGATTTTACAAAACCCAACACTAAGGAAATCACTTACCTTTGTTTATTAATCAAATATATCGCTTCTATCCCTGACAAGTTGTCATGATGATACGTTGCTGCATGGTAACTGGCTAATGAGACTGGCCGAAAAATGCAGCGTCCCCACTGCTTGTGAAGCTTCTTGTGTTTCTCTCACTCTTTTCACTGTCATAGCTGGAATTTTCCTTCTTGCCTGCTTTCTCTGCTCCTCCTTTCTGGTGTCCACCCCCATCAACACCATTTCTCTCTTGTGCTTCTGCACAGTACATTTCCCTGGCTACCCATACAGGTGTCGGAAATGGAGGGAGAGGTAGTTAAATGGGAAAGCAGTTGATGTCACCTTTTGGGACAAACCCTGAGAAAGGATGAGCTGCAATCCAGCTGAAGGGAAGGCAAAGAAGCATATTTGCAATGAAGCTTAGGGAAAAATTATGCGTATTATCTGAAAAAAATGCAAGAAAGGTAACAAGCCTTGGGCTCTCCAATGGCCACAAGCAGTCAGACAGACCTCTGTTTTATGTCTAACCAAGAAGTGACAAATGTAACAGAGTCAGTATGACTTTACATAGGAGGGAAAGCGATGCCTGCGTCATAGATAACAGCCGTTCCAGCAGCATTCTGTTCCCTTATCATGACAATCTCCTCTTAAAGCCCTGGACAGCCTCACTCAGCCCCTACCCCGCCAGACTGAATGAGCTCACAACTTGACACGCCATTGCTGCACCCGAAAAGTCCACCTCCTATTTAGGCTAAACCCATTCTATACAATAGCCCAAATTCATTGTTAACATGAGAATATGGTGCTCCATCAGAATAAATGGACACCTGTCCACTTGTTTGAGGGGTTCAGTGTGCTTATTCCAAAATAACTTATCTGGGAAAGGGAAATGTTAAACTTCCATGGCTAAAAGAAGATTGCAGGTAATTTTAAACACTTCATATAAACCCCTGGATTAGATCAACCAAAATGAAATTTTGTTTTTGAAAAATTTCCACAAATTTAAACTTCTGGGAAAAAAAATCTGAAAATGTGATCTTTTTCTTGCTAAGTTGCCAAAAGTGAGAGAGTTGTAGTCATATGACTGATAAACACTCTAGTGTCACTGTGATGGCAAAATTAGAAAGGCTTTTTTAGGCTAGAACTGGCAGATAGGTCTTAAAGATAACAGTTGAGGAGCCTTAGTTCATAAAGAAATGGCATTGATAATTAACCTTGAGGTCCCATGCAGGATTTTATTAGCTTATATCGTAGGCAAGCCTAAAGGTTCAAGCTCTTTAAAAGTAAGAAAGTATGTCATCTAGAGATTTGCATTCGTAGTTCCTATTAATTTGTCATTCATCTGCAGCTCTAATATGGCTTGATGCTTGCTCACATCAATAGTACTTACTAGAACTTGAGAAAAATTACCTGCCCAGAAGTCCAAATCTCCTTTTACATAAGTTTGCAATGTCTGCATTCATGTCCTCTCTGTGTTTGGCCTAGCAAATAGTTTACTGAAACATTCATAAAAACAGCACTTCTTGGGAATGGCCAGTTCCTTTGCAGGTCATTCAGCAAACATATATCTGTGGTTATTTCTGCTTAGGATTTAATTAGCTGAACTAAGTAGGGAATGAAAACCATGCCAACGTGACCCATTGTGTCCAATCAAAGCACTTCAGATATCAAATACTGGATGTACAAAGTGAACAGCTTGTGAATGAGCTGCAAACTAAAGTAGGGAAGGAGTTAATCCTCTCGCTGGCTTAGAGAAAAGATCACAGTTGCCAGCTTGTATATAGGAATTTGCAGGTTGGTGGGGCTGGGCCAGCTCTGGGGAATTAACTAATTCCTTCATCTTCTTCCAGTGTATTATAAGATGTCTGGGCTAGAGGAAGTGAAGCCTGAGACTGGTGGGGAAGAGTCAGTCAGTAAATAATGAGGATAACGCTACAAGGAAAAGAACCAGGGAGAAGTCCTCTTAATCCTGGAGTTTTGGAGGACTGGTCCCTGCATGGCCTTGCAGCTGCTCGTGGGAACCTTAGCTCCATTTAGCTTCATGTAGGGGGAGCCCCTCTTGCTTCAAAGGGCAGGATGTATTTTACAGGCTTTATCTGAGAGTTTTTTGAAACCTGACACAACACAGAATTTTTTCACAGCTTGTAGCAATGTCAATTCACAAGCTGGCCTGGCATTCATTGAATCATGGAATCATAGTATAGTTTGGGTTGGAAGGGACCTTAGAGATCGTCTAGTTCCAACCCCCCTGCCATGGGCAGGGACACCTTCCACTAGACGAGGTTGCTCAAAGACCCACCCAACCTGGCCCTGAACACTTCCAGGGATGGGACATCCACAGCTTCTCTGGGCAACCTGTTCCAGTGCCTCACCACCCTCATTGTGAAAATCTTCTTCCTTAGATCTAGTCTAAATCTACCTTCTTTCAGTTTAAAGCCATTACCCCTTGTTCTATCACTACATCCCCTTGTAAAAAGTCCTTCTCCATCTTTCCTGTAGGCCCCCTTCAGGTACTAGAAGGCTACTATAAGGTGTCCCTGGAGCCTTCTCTTCTCCAGGCTGAACAACCCCGACTCTCTCAGCCTGTCTTCATAGGAGAGGTGTTCCAGCCATCTGATCATCTTTGTGGACTTCCTCTGGACACACTCCAACAGTTCCATGTCCTTCTTATGTTGGGGCCCCAGAGCTGAACACAGTACTCCAGGTGGGGT
>NW_010538474.1:106701-124371 GCF_000687285.1 Phaethon lepturus
CTTGCGCTGTTCACTAGTGTAATAATTTTTAAATGTGCTTACCAATTAACCTTAAAACATTTATACACAAGATTTAAAGCATTACAGGAAAATACTTAATCACGGTGTTCAGTTTTATATGCACTTTGTTTCCTGTCAATTGTGGTGATGATCTTTGTAATTATAATTAAAAACTAATACTGGAGGTTGATAACAAACTTTCAGTGCTGTAAGAACCAGGGACCACAACTAAAATGTTGTGTAAGCAGTGCAAAATGGAGGGCTTAAATCTACCATACCATGAATTTCAAAATACAGTTCTACAGCTAAAGTTTGTTTCAGATTTTATATCTCAACATGAAACTCCTGACACAGTTTCTACAACCAACCTCTCCCCATTCCTAACAAATTAATTTCTCCCTCTCCGGTGACGTTTAGTGTTTAATCCTGAGCACACAAGAAGGAAAACTCTTTTCCTGAACAGGCAAAGGATGTAGTGCCACTAATCATACAGAAAGTGCCATCAAAAGTGCAAATTAAATATAAAAACGATAGATTCTCCCCACTCCACTGCACTCAGATCTCTTTCCATTAGTTCAGTGTCAAGTGTTGCATTTAACTGTGGCATGTATGTAGACATAAAGGTGATTTTAAAATTATTATTATCTTTTTAAAATTATCTCTTGTAAGACTGAGTATCCACTAACAAAATGCTTCCCTAAATTGGACTTGGTTTTGCCTAGGAATTGCAGAGTTCAGAGCAATAGGTAACATCTCTTCTTGCATTAACCAAGTCTACAAGCAAGGAGTCTAGACTGCATATGTGAAATTAATGCCCAGTGAATTTGGTGGGGAACTGTTGGGTTTGTTTGTTTGTTTGCCTGTTTTTATCCATTGAGCATGAGGTAAAGCACTAAGTGTATGATAAAACACTGACACCACAAAAGTAAACTGCTGTTTATATTTTTTCCCTCACCCATCCCCAAATAATAACAGTGATTACACTGCACTATGGACTAATCGCTGGCTAAATAGCTTCTGCACGGAAGACAGATGCATTGCTGCATCACAGAAGACTGCTTGCAGACGTTCACCTTAAGGAAGTCCAAACTTGGGATCTGGTCCAACAAGCAGTTACGCATGGAAGTAGCTTTATCCACTGGGGCAGTTACTCCAGATTTTACACATGAGTATAAAAATGTCATCACGTGATCATGCAATTATTACAAAAAATTAAAAAACTACCTCCTTTCCAGACTATTTCACATGTGACTAATGCAGGAACAAACAATATGGCAATCTTCCTTCACATCCCAAGTCTGTGATAGAGATGCTAAAAATATGGAGATAACTAGCTGAGTAAAAAAACACTCCAGGCAGGAGTTTGCAGTTATTGTTTACATTTACACAGCCCTGGGGATTTCCATAGTGTTTAACAGGCCTCTGAGATAGCTAAGCTTATCATCCAAAAATGTTCCCCTATGTGGCACACAAATGCACATGAAAGGTGGGGGTGGAAATCCTGCATGTAGGATGGGTTCAGGAGAGCTTGTTTTTGTATTAGATTTTGCATTATATAAGTACAAGTGGTCCTTTTCTTTACAATAGCCTGCAGAAATGTTAAGTTGCAGCCAGGAAAGTCCTGTGTGGGAGAAAAGATGCAGCAATGTTAGAGGATAAATGGGGAAGTAAGTCATTGCAATGCTCCTCTTCTATTCTGAGTGCTCTCTGCAGTACGTCTGGGGGAGGGTTAGACGCTGAAGGGTCCCATATCCTTTACAGATGTAGAGGGGAAAACAACTAACTGGGGTTAGGCAGCCGCATGACAAGGGTGAGTGAATCCTCTACAGCGTGCTAGGGCACAGACCCTTCTAGGATCACGCAATATTCTAGCTCATTTCTAGCAAGAAGCTGTGGAAAGTAGAGCCTGTGTCAATGGCATGGCTACAAGTCCTCCGAGAAGCAAGTGTGCTTCAGACCAAGCAGGTTCAGGCCCACAGAACCTGTGTAGCGTGTGCCTCTCGGTGTAATTCTCCAGTTATCATCCCAAGCTCTCCATGCTGACCTTCCCCCTTCCCACACCACACAGTGCCAGCGAGGCTGCTTCAAGAGGCTCAAAATTACTCTTCGCCTTCCCCCACCTCCCTCTAGGAAGGTTGCCTCCCGAAATTATTGTGAAGCCTCATCTCTTCTGACTCCTCCTTCTTCCAAGCCCTGTTCTCCAGCATCACACTGTAGGGAACAGATTTCTGCTTTTCTTCATTACAAGGAAATGCTTTCCTTGGCCACTACCAAGTTAAGTTGTAAAGACTTTCAGATTACTGTCTAGTAGACTTTGGGAAAGAGAAAGCGGTTGCTTTGTTTTCGTAAGCCTGTTTTTTTGAAACTCCATTTTGCATTAATTCATGTAGCTCATCAGGCTTGAGTGTCATAAGGGCACTTTCCCACCACAAGCCCAGGGAGGGACCACTCAGTCTTATCTTGAGTATTAGCTGGAGCTCTGCCGCTGACTCTCTAGCTTTGTGTGCAGAACAGGCCCTTGATACTTCAGGAGTCTGCTAGCACAATCTCTCCTTGTTTACACAACCTGCTGAGGGAAATGAAAATCTGAGTCCTCGATGAATGTTGAATTTCAAAAGGGAAAAAAAAGCCCACATGATTTTTGAAGCATACATTAGGGGTTTAATTACTATGTTGACACCTATGTTAAAGCACTTTGTGTTTAACATTTGTAATTTTTTTTCAGGTTTAACGAATACTAGTTTTCTCTTTCAGCATGTCACATCTTTCCTGCCAGGAGAATGGTGCCAGAACACCCACCTGTCTGAAATGGCAGTCTTACCTTTTTTAAAACCTTTCTGGTTTTAAAGACAGAGAATTATTATGTGAGCTTGATTCAGAAATGGTGCTTTGGATCAACATGCTCAGTGCACTTCCTTCTTTTTACCTCACTGGCTTCTGTGTAAACTCAGGATTAAAAGTTATCCCAAGTCTAAGTGAGTGAAAAACTTCAACGTGGGGGCTCTGCATGGGTATAAATAAGTCCACAAGCTGCAAGGTTATGAAAAGTCAGCCACAAAGCATTTCTGTTTGCAAAGACATCAGTGCATCTCCCAGCTGTCAAGAGTACCAGGAGATGGAGTCATCTTCAAGCAGGCTTTGGCTGATTGCACAGGATGACTGATAAATGCTCCATCACATTTGAATATTCTGGGTTTTCCCTGGCCAATATCTACTTTCTCATATTCTGGATGTCGCTTCTCACTTGGGTCCTCTGACGCCCTAATCCTCAAGCTAGTGTCACTCATGGCAGTCAGTCTGTAGTGTTACAAGATCAGCTGAGACATGGATCCCTAATAAGATTAAGACTCATCAGAATGGTTTTAGTCCTTTCCTTTTCTGAAACAAAGGAACAGAATTATTCAAGACTTGCAGCAGCAACTCCAACCACTTGCTAAATGTTACCTTCCCCCCCTCTCCCCTGAGGAATCTGCCAGGCAGTTTTTCAAATTTCTGTGAACACTTTAATGAAAACAGAAAGCAAAAATAACAAGAAATGGCTGATGTTTTATTGGGAAATAGCTTTTCTTTGACATCATACAGATTTGCATTTTTTTAATGAAGTCAGGTACTTGTCAGCATGTACTTTGGTACTTCAGTAGTTAGTTTTTCAGTAATCAGGAGAAGAAGTGAGAGTTGATGCACGTGTCCTTCCCAGGAGAGCGCTTCACTCTATTTTATTCTACCTTGGTGCAACAGTTTTTACAACTCACGTGAGCAAATTACAAAGTCTTGTAATTTGGGATATGGTGCCATTTTTCAAAACTGTATGTTTGAAGTAGTCGGAAAACCCAAGCTCATTAGTTTTTTTACAAATATTTGTGTTAGCATCTTGTAAGAGCACTTCTAGGAAGTTTCACATGAAGGTGCATCGTACCTTTTCCTTTATGTAGTAACTTCAGGTCCCATGCCAGTGGATGTCGACTGGAGGCCGTCGAAACCTAGGAAAGGCATTTCACCCACTTTCCATAGGGAAATCAACACCCTCCCCCACCTACCCTGGCACCCAAATCCCAGATACTGTAGCTTCGAGTGACAGCTGGATTTTGAATCCCATGGGGACACTCTATGCCTCTTGACAGATTCATTGTGACACTGCCCAGACTGCCTGCAAACTGGCAGACAGCTCTGTGTGCCAAATGTCGACATTATCTAATTGGCATTTCAGCCCACTTCTCATTTTTAACGGACATGAGAAAGACCCAGCCAGCAGAGTCCTGAAGCAGTGGCAGCGTGTTGAGGCTGCGCTGGCTGCAGCCTCCCTCGGGCAGCTGCAGGATGGCACCAGCGCCGGGGGTGCGGAGGCTGGTACTTGAGAGCTGCTGGACCACTTGATGGAAAATGCAGGAACTGAGGAGGAGACAGGAGACAGCAGAGGAATGACAAATTCAGGGGTAGATGCTGGTAGTCAAAATAACGTCGTGTTATTGTGGTGGCTAAATAGCTTAGACCTCCTAACGCATTTTACAACGAAAGCAGCTGTCCTCGTTGGAAGAACGGGCTTGCCACCATCAAGACGACAGTTAATATACATGTGCCGATCTGTAAAAGGTCTCACGATGCATTATATTCAGAAATGTCAAACCTTCGAAGGGGTAACTTGGAGCAGAGCACACAAAGTAGGCCATCTGCTGAAGCAGCTGAGAGATGGCAACTCACATACTAAGGTGGCTGTCTATTCATTCATAATTGTTGCCTGCCTCTCAAGAAATAGATCTGTTTCTCTTTTTCATATCTATCTGCCTGGCCTGTCAGAGCCGTGGTAGATTACTTTTTCCCACTGTACTAAACTGTGGTTTGCCAAATAAATTATTACACCTCTCTTGGCTTGCAGCAATAGTGTGGCAGAATGGATAAACAATTCACATGGTTCAGCCATCACTCTAAATCTTCATCAGCCACTCTTTCGGTGGCTGCACCCCTTTATCTTAAATATGTCATTCCTAATTTCCTGTCAGAGGGTTTTTCTATATTACTTCATATTGCTTTAAATGGCAGGATATACGTCCATGGAAGAAACACTATACAAAATACTGCCTGGGTGAGAAGAGGTGTGGTGCAAGAGACACAAGCATGAGTTAAGGTGCTTGAAGCTTGTTTGAAATTGGTATCCCATAAGATTTTTAAATCTCACCACTCTCTAAATAAAACGCGTGGCCAGAATAAAGTCAGGGCTACCAGATAAATGTGATCTAACAGTTGTAATTAAGCTACCTCAGCTGTAACCCAGAGACTAAATACAAGGAGGTGTATAACCAGGGCTTTTAAAGAAAAAAAAATACATAAGAAAAGAACAAAGTTTGAAAGTTTAAAATACAATTTTCAAGTTCATGTTTTCTTTCATCTTTTATTTTTTTAATATTAGCTTTATTGTCACTTGGCAGAGCTGGAATATTTTACATTGCGCTCCTCCTTTTTGGTAAGCACGCTTTCCCAAGTGTGGACTGCATTAATGATGGAGGAGTTTTTAAAACTCAACATCAAGAAGGCTTTTAACAGGCTACTGTAAAAGGATTTCCCCATTTTAGTGAGAATTATTACATTATTCATCATTCTAACAACACATTAAACATAAAGGAAAGCCTTCCTACAGTCTCAATAACATTTTCCATAATACCCCCTTCTAACTGCATGCAGGTGCATGTTTTCAAGCCACTCTCCACAGTTCCTTGACAATCATTACAAATGCCACTTATCTAAACTAGTGATTAAAAACCTTTAAGGAGAAAGCTGTTTAATTAAAAGTAAAGTAGACATTTATTGTGTCTTCAGTGTGCCAATTTTGCTATGACCTAAGAACCATTCCCTAATTAAATTTTGTAATTCTTTGATATATTACAACTACAATATCATAACGCAGAAGAAATGTAACAGCTGATTCAAAACTCCTATGTGCATTTCTAACATACTAGCTGGGCTAAGTTTTCACGTCTGAGGCTGGATCTTGCCCCTGTCAAAGTCTGTAGGAATATATTTATATTCTTCCCATCAACTTTAACAGAACCATAATGACACCTGTGGAACTCATGGTCATGATTCATTTACATACATTTATCTAAATCTGGCATAATTTCTTTGGTTTCGGTGGAATCAATGCAGATTGATAAAGTCTTTCTATATGTAGTATTTTCTACAGCTTACACACTTTTTCGTCACGTTTTTTCATCATTTTATTTTTATATATATATATATGCATACGTGTTCAGAGAACCTCATGCTCATCACTCTCAGCAATGTAACCCCGAAATGATCCCACGGCTATGTATACACGCACACCAGAAACGGTGTAAAGTCGAATTGCGTAAGGGCATGTCCTCACTCACTCACCGGATAACACACGTACTTTCACTTGCGCGTAATATACGTGCTTCCCTACAGCCTTAAGGTCAAAACGTTGCCTTTGTGTTGGTCAGAATCTGTCGGGGGGTGGGGAGGGAGCCTTCTCCCCGTAACGCCACGATGAATCGGTCACTTAAAGCGCGACTATAAAACACGAGTACGACTGCGGTGCCTTGTGAGGCACAGGGTGACCGTGGGTGACACGAGAACACCCCTCTCTTGTGCAGTTTTTTAATCGTGACTGCTTTAACGCGGCCACCCGACCTCCTCCGCGGCTCGTGTGCCGCGAAGCGCTCCCGGCTCACACCTGGGCGCCGGTAGTAAAGCGCGGCATGCATAAATAATGGCGATGCGTGTGTGAAACGTCACTAAGCGGCAACTGCCCGTGACAGGGATCCTGCTACTGGCGCTTGCCGCCGCAAAGGTTTGCTCAGTGGATGGCGGAATGACCCAATTAAAGTTTATTCCAAGTGACATCGGGGTCATAAAAGGAAACAAAAGAAGAGGAAATGGCTCTGGTGGGTTGAAAATATATGGCAATGTGTATTATTACATCTGGTCACTTTTTGGTCTCAGAGGAGGGCTTCATACTCGCTTAAAACGGTGTCTACTGAAAGCCAAGTTAAGGAAAAGTTGGCTAGACTGAAAAATGGTGGCTTGTGACACTCTGCTGGACACGCTTTCCGGGAAAAGTTCTAGTAAGAAAATCTTCTGAGATTGGGATAGGAGAGACATTTCTCCTGTCAGATACTGGATCAGAGACTTCCCAGATGAGCAAAGGATTTCAAATGCAAGGAGTCAGTCCATTTGTAGCGAGAAGCTCTCACATATGCAGTGAAGTACTTCTAGTGTAGGGTTTGTCGTATTCTGATTTATTCTGAAATTTCTAGATGAGGGCTGAAACTGTAGGCCCCTTGAGGACTACACATACGGCCCAATTTACAGAAAAGTTATTTGTTCCTAAGTGCCCCTTCCACTGGAAAAGAGGAAAAGTGTGTAAATGAAAGGAGACTGAGGTGCTCCAATGAGAAATCAGCAGGCAACGAAGTGCCAGTGATTTTGAGCCACCTGCAGTTAATTTTCCATTGGTTCCAGCCATCACTCTGCACAGGGAAGGAGGAACGACTATTTCATTGGATTTCTTTTGCATTTGGACTCCACCGACGCCTGGTGATGTACCTAATGCATCAGTGGGGATGAGAGAAGCTGCGTGATTCTTTTTTGAGGCAAACAGGAGCAGGAAGGAGAGTATGGGATCGGACCACAAGTACCACTTGTGTGCATTCATCCAGGCAAAATGACAATAGATCAGCTCACTTCTGTCTGAGAGACTGGAAGTTCTAGAAACACTACTTACACAGTGAAAAATTAGAATATATAAGGCCATTTTTAATTGAGGGGCAATTTTAATCCCAGGAAGCCAAGGAAACCAAAGGCACAGAGAAGCATCACTCTGATTACATCAGTTTCAGTCAACTGAATGAGATGTAAAGTCCTACCACTCAGAGAAAGGGTGCCAGAAATCAGCTCAAATTAATTCAGCTTTGCTATGACATTTTTCCCACGTTATAGCTGAGGAGAGTGACGGGTTGCTTGCAGTCTTGTTAGCATGTTTTAATAATTTACTGCTGCCCCAGCTCAGACAGACTGCTCCTCTGCCCCACTCAGATTTGATTGCGAGGAATTTCATTTTTTAGGAAAGTTCATTTTCAGGAACTTGTTTGGGGTCGTTTTCACTTTGCACTGCTACATACTTGCAGCAAGTATTCAATCAACTGCTATTTTTCAGGCAAGGAGCAACAGCCTGTTGTTGCTTACATGCGCACCTCACCAGCATAAAAACTCATTGATAAAGGTGTAGGAACAGGTCGGTGGCTGCTTAAGCTGGGAACCTTCAGATTTCGAGGGGCTGCCTCTTGGAGTCACACTAAAACATATTTTGCTTATTAAGATGCAGCTTTAATCCTGTAATTTCAGTCTTCTCCGGAGAGAAAGGAAGTTTAGGAAAGAGGGCTGGGCAAACATTTTGCTATGCTTTCATAACATATTAACACATCTTCCAATAGTCTGTGGCTCAAAATATCCTGGGCCACAGGTTTTGTGTTTAACAGCCCTTGGTGAATTTTTTTTCTGTACTAACTGCGCCTGAGTTTTGAACCTTGTGTAAATTCCTGGCAGCCATTTTATGCCACCACTAAAAACAAAGCTGAAGCTGTCCCTGCTCATCAAGGGGGTTGGACTAGATGACCTTAAAAGCTCCCTTCCAACCCAAAAATTCTATGATTCTAAAATGAACACCAGGCCTCCACAGACAGTTAGTTTAATACAAAACCACAATTTTCTCCCAATGTTTGGATGCTTTCCTTGCAAAGTGTGATGTTAATTGGAATACAGGAGTCTTCATCACGAAGATTTTGTTTTGGTAGAAATAATGATGAAACAAGTAGAGCCATACTTGCCTTGATAAAAAGTCATCCTACACTTTCAAAATGAAAATGAGCTTTGACCCTTGTTAGCTGAATGAGTTTGAGGGAGAAATTGAGCAGTAATATTTGGGCCAAATAGTCTCCACTTTGCTGCTGTCTCTCAGGACATGGTTTAGGGGACACGGTGGCGCTGGATTAATGGTTGGACTTGATGATCTTGAAGGTCTTTTCCAACCTAGTGATTCTGTGATTCTTAGTAGAGGAAATTACTTGCCTTCTACCCCAGCTCCTTTCTGGTGTTTCTTGGCATGTATTACTTTATTGTGAACGAAGATACTTCTCGCATTCCAGGAATGAGTGTGTGCCCTTGTAAAATCAACAGGATTAAGAAGTTTGCCTTAAGGCAGTGATTCCTGCCCTAGCAAAATATACGGCAGCGCTGAGTATCAACATTCCTGTCACCTGTTAAAAAGAGGATGAAAATCCTGAATAATAATCTTTTCAAAACTGGGGGTAAATGTTTTTTCATTTGTGTAATATTTCTAGCAGATATGTTTTTCATTTTGTCTTTTCACAGAATCACAGAATAGTTTGGGTTGGAAGGGACCTTTAAAGGCCATGTAGTCCAAGGCCCCTGCAGTGAGCAGGGACATCTTCAACTAGATCAGGTTGCTCAGAGCCCCGTCCAACTTCAATGTTGCCAGAGACGGGGCATCTGCCACCTCTCTGGGCAACCTGTGCCAGTGTTTCACCACCCCCACCGTGAAAAATTTCTTCCTTGTATCTAGTCTACATCTACCTTCTTTTAGTTTAGAACTGTTACCCCTTGTCCTATTGCATTTTGCTTGTCAGCAGAAAAAGAAAGCCCGTTACTGCACAGACCAATGCTTTGTAATCCCACCATCCTCAATGTGATCTTGTGAGATCACATCTTGGGAAGGAGATGTCCAAGAGAGCAGGACACAGGCAGCTCAGCAGTGCTGCTGCCGTCTCCCAGCTCCCGCTGCGAGAGCCGTCCCACAGACTTCAGCGTAAGGGCTAACGCACCGAGCGCGGAGCATGTGATCAAATCCTCTCCCAAAAATAGGTCCTCGGTAAGCAGTCATCTTTCCTCATCCCCACTGTGTCAGCGTCGAAGCAGTGTGATTAGGCAGGGAGGACACTGATGTAGTACAGTAGCAGCAACCTTTCGGAAGAAAAGCAAAATAACAGCTCTAGTCGCTTGCCCTCTTTTCAGGAGTGCAGTGGTATTTATCCGGTGTGTGAGAGCTCTTAGCCTCAGCCTTCTGACAAAATTTCTATTGTAGCTAATTATATTCTCCTTATCTACAAACCCCCCATGCTTCAGCTAGCTGGAGTGGAACTTTTCCAACCGAATGTTTTTTCAATGGAAAAGTGCTGTTTGATTGAAAACAAAGCTCTTCTACAAAAGTGTCAACTTCAACAAAATCTGAAAAACAATGACAACGCCTTCAGTAAGGTTAAAATACCCTGCATTAACCTTTTCAGAACAGTAACTCCATTTTTCATTTTGAAATTACTCCTTCAGATTGTGTTATATTTTAAATTGAGATTAAAGACTGGGGCTTAAAATGAAATTGTTTTGAAAATGTCACTTAAAGTGATTTGATTTTATTCTGTTTCAGAAGCAAAATAAATCTTGAAATCCTGAAATTTCCTGTGCAATAGGAATTTTGTATCCTTTGCAACTTTGCTTATATACTTTTGGTTCCACACTGTGGTGCATCGTTACTGTCCTCACTAAGGAAATTGATGCATATTCTCCGCATAGGACTTGTATTTCAGCCATGGTAACTGTAGCTGAGTCCTATAAAGAACCAAATTTTTCTCTCTCCCATTGCCATGAAGCCTTAGCTGACCTTCTGTGCTGACACGTGTAAGAGCTCTGATCGCTTGCTCCTACACGTGAATTTCTGTTAACTTTTTAAAAATTTCATACATCACAGCTTGAGCAGTGTGTCACTGAAAACCAGTCGTGTGTTTCTGCTCTACATATACTCAAGGAAAAGAGAAAGAAATCAACACACAAAGGTTCTGATAAAAAAAAAGACTTCTAAAATTTTCACAGCTGGGTGTCCTCCACAGAGAATGTCCTGTTCCTCCATCCAGATCACACTTCCCATATAACTTCAGCTGCTGGAGTGAGTACCATGTACCAAACAGAGCAGGAGAAAGGAAGGCTCCAAAACACGAAGATTTATAAGTTACTGAGAATATCTGGAATTGCATGTGAAAGCAAATTCAGGGAACACCAAGTTACTTAAGCCACTGTGGTAACAGTGTAGGTAGTAGATGGTGCCAAGCATCCTTATCTGCCCTTCGCTTCTGGATGGTCCTTTAGGGTAGAGCAACATGGAACAGGTTACTGTCAAGACAGTGGTCTTTTGGTGACAATTCAGGGTGAACTTCAGGAGACACAACTTCTAATGTTGTCTCCCTTAATACGAGGAAGGACTCTGTGGCCTCAGCAGTTTTGCTCAGGCAGTCAGTTTTGCTCGTGACTCTAATGGATTTCTGAATCTTTTCCCGAAAAGAATCTGATTAAACCTCCTTATGGCTAACGGTTATCTTCTAATACAATTTTGTCAGGTGGTCCACCTGGAAATTCTGGTATCAGCTCTTCACCCTGAACTCAAATAATACTCTAGAAGGCTTTGTTAAATTGCTTCAGATAATATGCTCAGCAATGCACAGCCCAAAATTAGGTTGTCTATGAAACTAATTCATATTAAATGGTTGCTTTAATACCAAATTAAAAAGTAATTCTTCCTCCTCTTCCCCTCAGATTTTCTCATGCACGATTGAAGTTTCAGTCAGGCTAAATCATCTTGGTGATATATGGGGGCGAGGCGAATAGATCTTTCATCCGATTTGCTCTTCATGTGTAAATGTCTAATTACTAATCAAAAATGCACTTGGATAGTAGGAAAAATTCCTTTATTCAGTCAGAATTATAAAGTATCAAATTTCCAGAGGAATTGAAAAATATGCAAGTCATGACAAAGTATTGATTGCATAATAATGTGATGTCAACAGCACAGAATAACCATGTTTGCAGGTGGGAGTTTTACATACATTATACAGCAAAGGTTTTACTGTCGAAATAGAAATATAAATGGAGCAGTATGCATTTCTAGAAAATAAAGCATTATTCACATACTAATACCCATTTTCTACATCATGATAAAGCATTACAATCTCTCTCCTGGACTGACTAATGAAAAAAGAAAAATTCAGTGTTTGGAATTAAATCTGATGTCGATGACATTTAAGGTCATGAAAGGCAATCCTAGTTGTACTGAAATCTTTTAATCTTATTTGCAGATTATTCCATCAGTGGCTCCCTGGAGTTGCAAAAGGATTTTATTCTCATATCTTTATTATTTAATTGAATGTTGAAAGTGTAACATATTGTAAATTGCTCTTAATTTAAAAAAGTACTTTCTTGTCTCGACATCATAGCATTTGTAGAGCTACAGGAGTACTGACTCAGAAATATACCTGGGCAAATTCGATAGTGGCATATGAAGTGGTTGGATATAATTAGGTAAGGAAATGACTATAGGGGGTGAAGTACATAATCATACTTAATTGTGATTCAACAGATGTTCAAAATGACTGTAACTTACACCAGTCTGATCTAACAGCCAAATTTGATTCTATGTTACATCACGATGCAATTCCCATCGAAATTGGCAGGTCCAAATAATTAGGGATGTCAGACTACTGAATTCTGTAAGCAGGACTACATTTGGCCCTGTGCAAACACTGTGGGAAATTAGAGGGGCGTTGGTATGTTTTTTTCTTACCATGGTCATCACTTTTTGTACGACGTACTGTTTCCTTTCTTTACTGATGTTTAAGAGTTGCTGTTCTTCATACATGCAAAACGCCTGGACAACTTAACCTCCGACACCTCTCCAAGAACTAAATTTCACATTCAACAACTGAACTCAAGACAGCTTTCCCAACAACCTGAATAGGCAACCCAAGAAGAGTTTCCTGGCTGGACTAACACACCGCCAGAGCTGAAGATCCAGTTTGTGTAGGAGCAATTCAAAGCTTGCCTTCACTATCCGGCCAGCCCAAGTCTGAGCTCCTGTCTTCACCTGACCTGGACTGAAGGTTTTCTCAGCAATGCTGTATCAACAAAGTTAAAACCTTTTTCTCACTGTTTTTTGTTCTTACTTCTGTTCACCTAGAGGTATGATCCATGGTTCCTTCATTAAGGTGAAGAATGTATCTCTCCCTCGAATTACAGGAAGAGCCATCAATGTGAGCGGTTTTAGCTTACATCCTCGATGCAAAACTGGAAAATCTCACCACAAAGACAATCAACCTGGTTTCCAATCACTTGCCTACACAGGCCAGCCAGTCTGGGTCTAAAGGCTTTTCATGTGGATTTGAAGATACTTTGGAAAGACACTAGAGGGTATGGGACAAACCGTCAAACAGTGACAGCAGAACTTCGGTGATGAGGCTAAGGATGGGCAGGCCCCATGCTCCAGTGATCAGCCATGGTGGAAGTCCTCTGAGTAGTTATTTCAGCCATCTAACACCAGGCTATCCAGCAGGCCCTCTTTCCTGGTCTGGTCTCGCCTAGGCAGAAGCAGCCAGGGGAGAAACCACACTGTGCATGTCCATTGATGCTGCATTATCTGGAAGCCAGGCAAAGCTGCAGGAGGCTTTGACAGTAGTAGAGGCACCTGCAGGAGCTCTGGGTCCTGGAGGTGAGGCCACCACTCCCTGAAACCGACGTCATTGCATCTGCAAAGGAGCCGGGTACAGTGTTCTCTCACTACCTACTTCCATGTGTTTCTTGTAGGACAATCTGATTCATTTATTTCCTGGCCACTGCAGAGCGATCTCTGGTAGGCATTCATACGGCAACAATTGCAAACCACTTGTGCGTAGGTATTTATAGAGCACCAGCCACATGCAGTTGTGCCTAATGACTGATATTAGCATGATGTGTCAAATACAAAATCTTTCTCTGAAAACAGCAGGGTCCAAACAACTCGGCTAATGAAACGGGCAATGCAGGACACATATGGGGCACCACCTCGTCGATCCTATTTTGGACCGTTAAAATAAATTATATGGATCTCTAGTACATGAAAATAATGCAACAAGACTACCTAACTTGCATGCATGTCAACATCTCACAGCAAGGCTTACAAGAGGGGTTTTTTTTCCTCAAAAGCAAACCCGTTGCATGAATCAGCTCTTTGGCGATGAACTGAGAGGACTGCTGCTAGTGCTCCGTGCAGGGGAGAATGAGGCAGCCGGGCTCTCCCTTTCCTGACAGCAGTGCCTGGGTTCACCGCGTGGCACTGTCCATACTCAGGCAATGTCCACCTTGCAGCACGACTTATGGTACCTGCCAAGGTAGACCAAGGCAGGAGAGCCTTTGTTAGCCCCGTTCTGTGCTCCGGGAAAGGGTGAAGCTCAGCAACCAGCCTTGTGTTGGCAGTTCAGTGAACAGCCTTGTGGTATGGGCAGGATTTGACACACAGAAAGAAAGACTTGCAGGACAGCACTGCCATCACAGCAGTCCCTCCTTCCCCTGTGCAGCTTCCCTCTCCCTCTTCTAGTCTCTTCCACAATTAAATAAAATGAAGGTTATTTCAGAGAGAGTAACTGGCATTGGGTTATACGATGCCAGTATAACATCTGGCATGTTATATGATGTTATACATGATGCAATCCATGGTTGGTCTACAACCTTCTGGGTCACCTCCCCTGTGTTTGTGTATGTCTCTGTTCCTCTCTAGCCTAACTGTGAATATAATATATGAAGTATTTGTAAACTTATCAGAAACCTACCTAATGGATTGGATACATAGTTTTCATTAATTTAATAGAGTGTCTCTGACAGTCAGATTCTGCATTTGGAAATTGTGCTTGTGACACATGATCTAAATGCATTTATTGTCTTTGAGAGCACACAAAAACAAACACACTTGAGCCAGAAATCTCCCACTGTGGGGAAAGGTGGCTCTTTCAACCACAGATACTCCTCTGCACCTGACAGAGGAAAACACAGCGTAGCTACTGTCATGGGTAGACGTGGCAACCAACTGCTTAGTTTCTTAAGATAATCATTTTTGCGAAGAGGTGTGCATGGCTGGATGTTACTTTGAAGTCAAGCACTGCGTGCATGAGAGAGAGAATAGAGGTATGCGAGTGTAGTTTTCAGATCTATATGGGTATACCTGTACAGATCTGTGTACAACTATTAAATGTACATATACACACACACGTACGAAAGCTGGTGCATTCAGGAAGTGGATTCCAAACTGGGAAATAAAACTCTTCCTTTATTCTCACAAAGGGGAACGAGTACAGATTCTGCAGTATTATTCCTGCTAGCAGACAGAGGCAGGCAGGGTGATTGACTGATCAATTGATTTTGACCACAGTAATGGCAGAGATTTTGCTATAATGACCAAAAATCACAAGTTGGGAGCATTATTGCACTCTTGAAGTAAATGTTTGCAACCCAAAGGTGATACTTTACAAATTTTATCTGAGTCCCTCCCACTATCACCATTACCACTCTTTTATACCTTTCAGTGGTGAAAAAAACCCACCCAGAAAGTCAATACTACCACTGCCATTTCAGTTTACCTTGAATGAAAGTGCTGTCAGGTGACATTAGCAAAGGAATCACATGCACATACTTGAAAAGGTATGCTATTGTATGGCCACATCATGAGCAGTTCAAACTAAAACGTGTGCCTTACATATATAAAATATAGACGCAAAAGATATACAGTAATATGACTCACTATCAGGTGCTGGAGGTCTTAGAAAGCAAAGCAAAGTGTCAGGGTAGAATTCTTTACTTTGCTTTCATTTTACTAATGGCATGTCCAAAGAGAGCAACACTGCTCTTTCAGATATTAGCCTTTGTGCCAGTTTATGCCTAGAAACTTTCCAAACAAACTGATGTTTCATTCTACATTCAAAGAAGAAAAGTTTTAAGTGGGATCCACAGGTTTGATAGGCCTAAATCCTCCAGAATCTTGTTCTTAGAGTCTAAAGCTTTTTTAAGAATCCTACCTTGCATAATTCTTCATGTAAAATAAAGGCTGTCATTTTTAATTTGCCTACTACCGCGAACTCAGTGCCAACGTTTCCAAAACACTTTTTTTCTCCCCACAGTCACACACTGGCCTCTCCTCTCTCTGTCCATGTAATCTCCCTTCCCATCATCTCTGTTTCACCTTTTTGCCCTTACCACTATTCTCTTACCGCTCAAGTGGCTCAGAGTCTCCTATCTATTTTCCCAAACTGCTCTTTTTCTTCCTTTTAATAGCGCTTCTTTAACAAGTATTCATTATAGGCTGTGCTTTCTGTTCTTTTTCCTGTTTCTCTACACATCTCTGAAGGATTCTAACCCAGGCTACGCTGTATGAACTAACACACGTCGTCTCACAGCGAAACATATTCCAGCGTGTTGCATACTTAATTTGTGAAAATTCACAAGGTATGGAAAAAGTAAAATGCCAAGGAAGATTTTCACAGACTGCTCTGGCCAATAGTGCCTTTCAGAAAGACTCAAACGCAGCAGAAACCCCAACCTTTAGCACATACTTGGAGCTTTCTCCCATTTCTGCAGCATGTGACATAATGGTTTACATTGAAAGGCCAACATACTTATCTTGGGATTTGACGATCTTCCTCAGTGTGGACTTCAGAATTTAAATGTTTCCATGCTCACTTATCTAACACTTTATTCTTTCTCACATTCCTGTTATTTATATGGGTGTGCAGTCAGAGTAGGTTAGCCAAAATCATTTATGGAAATGTATGCTGCTTAGTTTTCAGAAAGATTGTATTTCAGCTGTCCTTATTTCAGATAACAGCACACGGGCTATCATTTAAAGCTTGCAAATACTCAGAGAAATAGGGGCAACTTAGCTAGCTTTGGTAGTAAAGGTGGTATCTTTAGCACTGACTGCGTAAATGTTACATGCGAGCGTGAAAACACGTGTAGGTTTTGCAAAATATATAAGCATTTTCAAAAACCCTTGCATTTGAAAATACCAGACATTCTTTCTAATGGGAAGCTTGAGTGACAGAGGGAGAAGCTGATTCCTAATCAGGTGCTGCCTGTACCCAAGCAGAGTAATCTAATTTGCAAGTAGGTGACCTATATGTCTGGACGTACCTGATTATTTATTCAACTAATCAAATTATATTGTGTCATTTGATGATAGGATGTACACGGTGCTGACACGATGTTATTTTTTGTCACCAGATAAGGGGAGTTGATCCTAATCTATATTACTTCTGTTAGTCATCAACTCTTACACCCAGACCTGCCAAGGGAAGCATGAAGGCATTTTGTGAAGTTCAATAGCACACATATCATTAAGTAATAGCAAAGATATGCATTGTTGAACAAAAAAACACCAGCGACCATCATAATTTCATCAACTTTTTCTACATACCAGTAGTTTAAGGGTGAGAACACCCTTCCACGCCTCTGCCACCAGCCAGGATGATGTACTTGCCCATTTCCACTTCTTCATTTTTTTCCTTCTGTCATCATCTAGTTTTAGGAAGAGACTGCCACGTGTTAAACTGCATTTGCTGAGAAACCTTGCCTCTTGTTATCCCCCAAAGCCTTGAAATCTTAAGAATACCCTCTGTTCCCCTGTGTGTACTTGCGATGTCTGTTTTATAATTAATTTCAAGTCGTGTGTCATAACCCGGACAAAAGGCTGTCTTTTTTTTTTTTCCTCCTTTTCTTTGATTGACTGATTTCATCCTCTAACAATATCTACTGCAAAGGTCAGCGAACAATTCTCCGAGATATCTGCTAGGGCTGGGGGGA
>NW_010538475.1:0-1019 GCF_000687285.1 Phaethon lepturus
TATTCCTGACTGGTCTGATTCAGCTGTAAAACGGGGTGCTTCTAAAATAGCTGATGGTTTGTTAGGTTTGACTAACATGGAAAGGTCTGCATTAATATCCTTTTGTAATTTAGGTTTTTTACTGGCCCTTCAGTAATAGTAACTAACTGGCTAATACCTTCCAAGTAGGAGTACCATTTCTGGACAGTGGGTTTTTGGGCAATTCCGTCAGGGGGAGGAGTCCCTTTCCTGACTAATTCCAGGAGAAGGAAAGGACCCTTGACAGCTATATCTTGGTTCGTGCAAATCCGCTCAGCCTTTTTTGTTGCCCGAACTAGTGATAACATATCTTTTTCCCAATCAGTATATCTTCTCCCAATGAATGTGAAGAGAATTCCAAGGGTCTATCAGGGCCTTCTGGTCCTCACTGATATAAATTAAAATGGGAACCATGTTCACTGAATCCCCACTTGATCTGTATAGGTTCTGTCTCGTGCATAGGGTCTAAAGTCTGGTATATGCGAAGCTCATGAATCAGTAAATTCAAGGCTTCCTCATGCTGAAAGGTTCACTGCCACTGGGCATTTTTCTTAATCAAATTATACAGGGGCCTAGCAATTATAGAAAATCCAGGGACATGTTTCCACCAATAACCTAAAGTCCCAAGTATCTGTTGTAGCTCCTTTTTGTTCTCTGGAGTTTTACCATCTTCTATTTTACCCAGGATATCGGCTGGTATAGCCAAGGTCCCTCCTGACCACTAAACTCCTAAAAAATTTAGCCTCTTGACTCGATCCTTAACATTTAGTGGGAGGGATTTCTAATTCCAATGAAGTCAGTGTGTCCCAAACCTGACTAGATACTTCTCTGACTGCCTCTTCATTATCTCCACCTATCAAGATGTCATCAATGTATTAGCACATGCTTACCCCGTCTGGTACCTTTATCTCCTTCAATATTTTTGCTAGTGTATTATGGGCAATAGCAGGAGAATGTCTGTATCCTTGTGGGAGCCAATTAAAGGTATATTGCAATCCCTT
>NW_010538475.1:1622-1860 GCF_000687285.1 Phaethon lepturus
ACCCTTTTTGCTGTTTTTTCTGTGATAACACTTACTTGAGCTCCAGTGTCTATTAGAAAATTTACAGGTATTCATCTGGGGCCCGCAGCTAAAATAATATGTCAGTCACTGACATGGTTAGGCCATTCTAGGTTAGATATTATGAGGGTGGGTTGGCCTGAAAAACCCCCCGCACTTTCTAGTCTTTTAGATCTATCAACTCCTTCTGAGAAAGGATTCGCAGGAGCAGAGGGTTTAT
>NW_010538476.1:0-19618 GCF_000687285.1 Phaethon lepturus
CGGGGAGGACATCCTGGTGCCGTCAGGCCACAGCCACACCCAAGCGGTGTTACAAGCACCCAAGGAGCCAGGCAGCGAGGGGACAGCGTGCGGGGCAAGCTGCAGATGAAGCTGCCGGGGCACAAAGGCCGCTGCTCTCGTTTCTCTGCTGAATATGGAAGTTGAACCATAATCCTCGTGTGGCAAATGACCGTAAGACTCCGGCTGTCACAACATTTGTGGTTTAGGCGGGGGTAGTTGTTGCATGCTAAAACTCCCTTGAATTCACTTGCACTCTGTTCTTATTAACAGTATTTCATGAAGAGATTTACGTGCAGGTTTTCATTTCAGTTAGCTTGAACGTTGCTGTTTTCTTTTATATACTCTGTTTCACGTTATCGTTTGAGTAAATAAAGGGTTACTTTTGGAAATACCTGAACTTCTACAGTGAGGTTCCGTAACCCAGAGGAGGACACCCCAGCTTTTTCTGAATGGTGGTCAGACACACGGTGGCTTACCTGCTTTTGTCAGCAGATGGCCGTAAAACAAGATGAGCTTTGTGCGCCACAAATTTTAAAATGTCCTCCTTTGGGCATAAATTGCCATCCTCCACACTACTGACCAAAAATCAGCATGTCCTTTTGATGACAAATTAATTATCTCGAAGCTGGTCTGACAGCCTGAAAGCTGCCACAAACCTCCTTCTGGCTTCCCCAGGAAGCCTCCTCTTGTAGGCTGAAGAAGTCAAAATAACATGAATTAACACTCTGTAGCTGCCATACAAAAAAATAAAGTCTTTTCAAGCTGAGCTGGAAAAGACTGCTTACTCATCACTTTTAATCCTCTCAAAAATCTGTTGGCTTCTCAAATAAAAGCAGCAGCATCCAATATTCATGACATTGCATGATTCTTCAACTAAGTAATTTGTATCTTTGCCTACTCCAAGAAAGACAGATTTAAGTCATGACTTGCATTCTTTTTTTTTTTCCCCCTACTTCTGCAGATATAAAATGAGTAATTCATTGCTCAGAGGTATGAAGCTAACATGACTAATCATCTGACATTGAACTATTTTTCCCCCTAAGTCTTGGCTAGTCGGTGCTTAAGAATATCGTATGGATGAGATGATAATTTCTGATGCAGTCCATGCAGGTTTTCAGCTGTGGTGCTGCAAACACAAGCAGAACTCTGATGAGCAAATTGGCAGGAAAAAGCCAGACTGTCTGAAAGGAAGAAACATTGGGGAGGACAAGCATTAAGCTTCAAAAGAAACTATCAGGCATGTGCAGTGATGACTTTTTCCAAATGCATTTCATTAACATTTTTATTACTCACCTAAATCAGGAGACATGTGAGTGACTCTAGCCGAGCTATAAAAGAAACCTTTCTTTTTTTCCCTGTTACCTGTAAGAGCAAACTTGTGCATTGTTAATGTAATAAATCAAAGGTATTTCTATCAGACTTCTAACAATTCATCCTTTTTCTGTGTATTTCTTTAGGAACCTACATTGCTCTGATGCCATGTAACAGAAGTACTATTTGCTGGGCAAGCAAGCAACAGGTCTAAGTCTCAAAAGAGGGCACGATATTGAATGTAAAGCAAAGGGATGTTTGTTCTTTGTCATAGTTAATGCCGAACTTAGATGTCTACAGATAAGATGCCTTCATAGCCTCTGGACATGTCTTTGTGCCTTAGCTTCTTCTTTCTCTTGATCCAATGGGTACCCCAGGGTTATACCTAGAGGAGGAAGGCACGTAGTTACTCAAGTGCAAAGAAGTAGTCATAGTCAACTAATGCAGGTATCCAGCATACTACATTTCTTCTCTTTCTGCCTTGTAAATGGAAGATCTTTCCTCTCCTCTTGTTTGCCGATACAGGTAAATAAGGCAGGTTTTTGCTGAGTGGGGTCATCCTTTGTCAAGGTGTCTGAATTTGTTCATCCTGTTTCTATACCTGATAGTGCTGCCAGTAGAGTCCATCCAAATGTACTGTATTGCTTCAGTGGATGGTGTAGGATTTCTGGAATACCTAGAGCTGTACAGAACAGCCAGTCCCGTCCTGAGGACTTGCAGAGCAGCCAAAGGGCCAGCAATTGCTTCATTTTCCTGCTCCAGCAACCTCTGGCTGTAATGCTTTAACAAAGGGCCAGCTGTGGAAATTAGATTCTTTGACAAATGGTACTATTCATCATTTTGTTTCTCAGCAGCTGGTTAACCAGGTCTCTTTTTTTTTTTTTTTTTCCCCTTAAACTTTTCCACTGGTGCAGGCTTTGCCAGGGCACGGGAAGGTGATCTTGGCTTTGTGTCAGAAGTATGAGCAAGGAAATTTCCCTGCGGATTTTTTTTTTCCCTTGTGTCTGAGCCTCTTAATATTTAGATGCATCAGTCTTTCATTCGTCATCTGCTTCATGACAAAATCTGGAAATATGTTAAAGCAAACTATAATAAGTTCTGAGAAATGATTAATTCTGGAACGAATGTGACAAATTTCATCTTGTGTTTGGCTGAACTCTGCCTGAGTGACTAAACGCTCTGGGACAATTTTCCAATTGTCCCTCTTGAAAGTCAACCTCTTTGAATTAATTCAGCATCCTCTATGTTGATTAAGTATGTGTCAGCTTATTGTTAGTGTGACAGGGAGATATGGGACTGTTTGTTTTCCCTTTAGTATTATACAAACAAGCTAATTATGACTCACACACAATACGTGCCCTCAGTGCATGATAAGGGCCATGAGTGATAAAGCATTGACTAGACTATGTGCAAGCTTCTCTTATGGGTTAAACAAGCAGGGACTGAATAAAGAAAACACAATACTCTTTCTTCCTCTAACATCTTAGCAATTACTCCTTTCCAAGGAAAGCAGTCTTCTTTCAAACCTTATTTTATACTGAAATAGAAAGAAATGAAAGAAAAAGACAAGTCCTCTATGCAGTAGGCATCACGAAGCCCTATATGACATCTCATCTTCAGTTTCTGATGTCGTCTTGCTGATTCCCTGTTTTCAGCTTATTTGCAGCGTGACTCCTTCCTGTCCCCAATACTAAGATTTATTGGTCAGCATTTGTAACAAATGTGTATTAATTCTATCCTACCACCCTGAAGCGTGCTAGCATGGCTCTTTCTAATAGGACAGAAGTTGAGTCCTTCCTGCTGTACCCTTGTAAAAGAGAAAACATCACGACATACATAGAATATCTCATGAGCCACAATATCTCATCTCTTCTGGAAAAAGTGTTGTTACCTGGTGCTAACTTCCTCGCTTTTTCTTGCATCTGTTGGACAAACGCTTTGACCATGGCAATCCATGTAAGATAACAAACCCACTGCAGGGTGTCTGTGTATATGGAAGAAAAATAACACAAGAACATGCAGAAAGAACAACCAGGTGCAGATGGAGCTGAACCAGAAATATTGGTGACAGATGTTGTTCCTGGCCTGCTGGAGGAGTACGCACCAGATAGCATCTTCATCATGCTGCATGACATCTCCTGCTTCGGAGAAGTGAGACATTACCTGATGACTTTTACAACCGCGTAACACTGCCAGAGGAGGTGAAGTGCTGCAGCACCTCTGCCTGTAAACACCTTCTCCATAGCACCGCGGACTGGCAGGGGGATCATAAAGAGAGGGAAGGCTCTTTGGAGAATACATGCACCAGAAGATTATGTCGTTGACTTGTGAAGCTTGGCAGCTACCCTCCTTATAAATGCCTTCTCCATCGGGCAGTAGACTGTAAATAATGAAGGAACTGAAGGTGATTTGGCCGGAGTAGAAGATGGGGAAGGTGTCCACACCTGCAGAAAAAGAGCTCTGCTACTACATGTGACAATGTGCAAGGTGGTCTTTACCTGCCTCAAGAGTTAGGGCTTGCTGCACTTCTCTGTACCTTCATTAGCAAATAATGTAGATGCCTTAAGGAAAGGGTAACATGCACCTTCCCAAACCCACAAATATTTCTTACTTGCTTCCAAATCTCTCCAGAGGAGAAGGCCAAGAGAAAAAGACCCTAAGTCTTAAAAAACTTTTGCTACTATAACTGCCATAGGTTTTTCAGCCCCTGTAAAGCTCTTGCAAAATAGGCATACACAACCTTTGGTGAGTAGCCTAAGTTGCTGCTAAAGTGCAAAACATAGATTTATTGTTGGTTGGAAAAAAAAAAAATTCTGACTGCAGCTTGAAAGTTAGCCTTTATAAGCATTTGTATGATGTGACCCTCTGTGGATATTAATATCAGGTGAAATAAGTGGGTTTTTTTCGAAAGCATGATTATAAATATAATATTTGCATTAACAATCGAGGGGCAGGGCTCTGTGCTATGTGCAGTTTGCTTTCCTAGCTCAGAATTCCTCTTGCACTCTTGGAAAATCTCCTTTGCAGTGATGATCCCTCAGTTAGTTTGCAGGGAGGTGACTGCAAAATGGGTGGAGTCTAAGCAAAAACCATCAAGATTAAATTGGCAAAAGCCACCAAAATAAAGGAGAGCGCAATATGGCTCAGGCTGCCTTCGCTTAGAGCTGGAGCTGAGAACCAAACAAGAAGCTGATGCTTCCACCTCTTCCTATTGCTATTTCAGAACAGGAAAGACTTTATCAACATGCAGTCCTTTGCAGATCAGCCTCCATCACAAAGGCTATGCTTGGAGTGTTCATTTTTCATTGTAATTTTTGCTTTTTAATGAACTTTGAAATTTTCAGGTTTTAAAATTAATGAGAAAGAATGCTTCATGTATCTCAAAATAAGGCATAGGGTGTTCTGGGCACTCTTGCATTGCTTAACAGTGCTGTCTGAAGATCCAGCAGTATTTTTTAAAAGGAAAGATTAACAAGAGTTATGAGGAATTGGCAAAACATTTCATGAATACCAGAAAAAAACATGGAATATCTTGTCACTAGGTTTGGACAACTCTGCAAAATTGCTACCCTTCTCCATGCCAAGCAACCGCACATAAGGTAAAAAGCTGCTTGATTGTTAAAGAAGGAAAAATAATTTTCCTTGCTCCAAAACAAAAGCACCATGATAATCAAAATGCTGCTATTTCACCTTGCTGTTAAAAAGGTCACAGTTTTGGCTGAAAGCCACGTTGTAAAGCGATCTGCTTTGTCACTTGAATAGGCTGGCTCAGAACGTGAAAAATCCTAAACTAGGGCACTAGAGAGAAAAAGGGAGAGAGCATTACAGCCTGGGAAAGGAACAGAGATGTAATAACACTCATTGCTTGTTTGTACAGCATTAAGGCAAGAAAGAGAAAACAAAGCCCCTTCCAGGATCCCCATGCTAGCTTGGAAGGCACTTCCACGAGGCTGGTTGTGCTTTTCTGTTGCACTGGTCCTGACCAGCGTGAACCGTGCGGTGAGGACGTCGTCCCTGCTTGCCAAGAACAACAGAACGGATGTGCAACACCATGCTAAAATTTACACCAGACTGACAGACACATTCATACTCAGCTGGCTGCTCCTCGGGGGCTTGATCTGAATGTCGTCTGTGCGGTTAAGTTGTTCTCACTGTTTTTAAAAAAAAAAAAAACAACAAAAAAACCCTTTGGCAGGGGAAGGAGGTGACAGAACCATGGAGCAAGAAATGTGCATGTGTGTATCAGTGTATGGAGCAGAAGGGAATGGTCCATGGTGTGCCTAGCAGTAGGTAGCTGTAGCTGAGGGAGGAGGAAAACGTTATTTCTGCAGGTGAGTTGGAAACCTCTGGGGTTTGTGTTGCAGATGGCTTTAATCCACTGGCGGGCAGGCTGGTGGTGGCGGTGGTCTGGGTGGTGACCAAGCCACACGGAGCTCAGCTCACCTCCACCTTTGAGGGAAAGGGAACGAGAGGTTGTGCATCCTCTGACAAGGAAAAGGGTGCCAGAGGAGGGAGAGTGACCCAGGTCCCTTGCGCTGGGCAGGGGCCACAGGCCAGGTGTGCGCTCAGGGCAGATGAGGAGGGTACAGTGTCATCCAAAAAGTTTCTTCATACATGAAGACTAAGCTGGGGAATAACAAAAAAAAGTAAATTACGACCGGCCTGAGAGAAGGGCTGGGAAGAGTCAGGACTCGGAGGAAGGAGGAGGGTTTGCGGTGGTGTGGTCGTGCCAGGCTCCTGGTGCCCTGGTTCGAAGAACACCCGTTTCACTTGAGACACTGGCACTCGCTGCCCTGAGTAAGGAAACCTGTGCTTGAAAGGGAGCTCCAAGTACCAGAGCGGAGGGGACTGGTTAGGGAACATACTGAGACTGGGGACAATGTGGCCCATCCAGCTGGGAGCCGTCAGGCGGGGACAAGGAGAAAAGGGCAGACCAGCACGTGAGGGGAAGAGAGAAAGAATAGACCAAGAGCTAGGGGCTGCAGGTGGGAGAATGAATTATGACAGCAAGGTCTGAAGGCCTAAGTCATTCTGATGTCAACTAGTTTTTAAAGGGCATTGCGTTCTCTTGGATACATCCTTTCTTTTCCTAGGGATCTCCTAGCTCTTCTGTAGCCCAAGCAGATCTGGAAAGTTGGGGTTTTTTCACCAGGTAAAGAGAGACCTTTCCCGGATTTTACCTGCGTGTCTTCAGGGAAAATGAAAGGATTTTTTTGTTCATTCCTCCTCTGAAATGTACTAAGCTTCTCCTCCTGCTCTTTAGGCAGCGCCCCTTGGGATAAGAAAAGGAAATTAAACAGCTAATGGTTATGCTTTAATTAGGCTTTATTGGAGTTAACACAGCTTATGCTCTGCATATGTGCTTCAGGGAGTTAGATACTTAAAAAACTCTGTCTTTGCTATTATGAGTTTATGAGAAAGGAAGCCCAAGGAAGATCAATACATCCTCTGTGTAGATTACAAATGGTTCATGACGTATGTCCACAGGAGCTGTTTTTAGTGAGGGTAGTCTAGTTATTATGGATTTGACATGAACTTGGCCTGGTGCCCTGAGGGAATGCAATGTAGGCATAATTTGGTCTTCCTGTAATTGTCTATTTAACTTGGCAATCCAGAGTAATTTTTTCCTGTGAAATGAGACCGAGACGTCACTAAAGCGGCGGTCAGATTAATTAATGAGACATAATAATACTCCTAATAAAAGCTCATGAGCTGAGTCCTCTTCCCTCCCCTTTCTTCTCCTCCCCTGCTGTCCTCCCCGTTCTGAGAATGCAGCTTCCCAGGAATCCATGAGTCACACTTCGTAAAGGATTTTCTTCTTTAGTTGACGCAAACAATACGGCAGAGAAAAATAATAAGTGCAGAACCATCTGTTTGATGAAGTCCTTGACATTTTATTTCATTTCCCCCTATTGCATATTAAAGGAAGTAAATAGAAAAACATTTGCTAATTATACCACTGTTTACTGATTGCTGGGGTGGCCTTTATTGTATTTATCAGAAGCGCTAGCCCATCCTGCAGTTCCAGCTTCAGCATCCTCCTTTCTGCTTTGTGTGAGAGATGCACAACAGCAGCCATGGGTGCTCAGTAGGGCTTTGGAGCCCTTCATCTCCAAGCAGCTCACACAGGGGTGGAAATGTGCCTCTTCTGTGCAGGTGGGAAAGGTGATAGGACCGCATGGTTATGGGGTAACCATAGAATCTTAGAACCTTTGGGTCAAAAGGGACCTTTTAAGGCCATCTAGCCCACCTCTCCTGCAATGAGCAGGGACATCTTCAGCTAGATCAGGTTGTTCAGAGCCCCGTCCAACCTGACCTGGAATGTTTCCTTGTAATGTGCTGAGCTAATGGCAGAGCCTGAAGCTGAGGCTGAAACCCTGTCCCTCAGGCTGGATGTTGGGAGGGAACAGTTGTCATTTCCTTTTGTGGGACCAGGATTTTGTGCTCGGTGTCTTGGCTTTGCATTTGGGCTCAGTAAAACTTGACAAGGAGGCCGAACGGTAGCGCTTCGCTACGATTTTGATAGCATGAGCAGCAGCTGCCATCTGGCTCTTTGAAAGAGATCTCCTGAACAGGTCACTCTCGCTACCTCCTTCCCAACCTGTTGGACCGTGCGCTTGTTTCCCTGTCTGGTTCTCTTTGTGGGTGTAGTTTTATGGCTTAAAAGTGGTCCCTGGACAGCACAGGGGATGCACAGTACAACGCAGAGCCTCATCCCTCCCTCTGTCTGGCATTTGGATTTGGCTAATGGTCAGAGCAAGCCCAGGCTATTTGAAAACAAGTTGGTGGCCAAAGGCCAGTTATATGAGGCAGCTATTTCCTTCACAAAATCTAAGCTATTGGCACTCATTAAAAGTCACAGCAATTAATCAAATGGCTGTGAACTAAAGCAGTTTTTCTCCCACCACACCATGTAAGGCCAGTGTGAGAGCAACTTGGCCTAGCCCATTGCTAGGAAGGGAAAGATTTGCAATGCCAAGGAGGACACAGTGACCTTATCTAGGGATGAGGACACTACGAAATTCACAAACACCAGCTTGCCTTTGGATGAGAATTCAGTGCTGGTGAAAGAATCTGTTTCTGGTTATTTCCTTGGGTACAAGAGACTTGATGAATTTTCCAGTCCACCATTTGGACAGATTTAACTGATTTTATTACTTATATTTCCATGAAGATTCTATCAGTAGTGCTGTCCATCCTGATGGGCTGGGTGTTTTGACTTTCCTCTCTAGCATCAGCTCATTCGGACAGGTTTATGTTCCCTGTGCCGTAAAACTCTCAGTTCAGAACACAAATAGTGGAAAATATATTTCTCCATGGCTTTAACCCATGGTAACACATATGTTAACTTGGCTCCAAGGAGTGCGCATCGCACGTTGGCATATTCTTTCAAAAGTTATCATGAAAGGACTTATTTTAAAGCTAGAGGAAGATGGCTGGCTGATTGTGAAAGAGATACCTGGGGTTCACACCATGGTTTGAAGCACATGGCACATGGAAATCATTCACTAGAGCAGGCCCCAAATGGCAAGAGTCATCTTCCAGACTCCAAGGTAACAAATCTAGGACAGTTCAAAACTTGACACACTGGCTGGAAACCATTTATTACATTGACTGTTGACTACACAAAATAATGTAGCTCATGTGGACGACTCCATAAAGCAGTTATATCTTCTGACAGGTAGAAGTGTGCAATACAGACAAGCATCTATTTGTTCCCAGTTTGTTTTATTTGGAGTAATCTTGGTGTTTGCAGCAATGTTCTTAGCTGGTAGATAAAAATGCATGTGCGTTTCTTTCCTCATGATATCACTCATTCTGTCTGGTGTTTTTTTGTGGCTTTCGGTCTGCAAATCCTTTCTTGAAATGTGATGATACATAAAGGAGAAGCAATAGTTAGCTTCTGGTTTGTTATGGCTGCTTTGGAATTTTTTTGAGGATTTTTTTAGTTATGCTAATAATGTTCTATTGATTCCTGGGAAGGAAAACATATCTGCTTCTTGGAGCTGCATGTAAGGTCCAATAGTCTCCCCAGTATGTTTTCTGCTTGTTTCCTGCAGTGATTTAGAACCAAAATAAGGGATATATGATGCCATAACTTCATCCTATACTTCTCATATGTAAGAATCTTGAGTCAAAAGAGGTAAACCTTGTGTACTCAAAGAACTTCCCATTTCCATCCTACAAAACTATGGGCTAGGACTGTGTCAGTGTATCATGGTAGAGAATGGTCAGGCAGTAAACCCTGACGCAGCATTTCTTTATAAAAGCTTTAATAATGAAGCTGTGGAAAGTTTCTTCCCACAAAGTTTGCAAAAAAAGGGAGTGGATTCCAGTCGCTCAAATGTCACAAGTTTATTTCATCTTATTCTGACTCAGGCCACTTCTCACTCCATAAAAATGACCATGTAACATGTGTGTATTTGTGTGTAATACCCTAACTAAACCTTCATAAACGGTGCAGACTTCTCTTTGGTTACTTCCCCTTGCTGAGGGCACCCGCCACTGCCAGCTGATCTGGCTGAGTCCATCCCTCCGGTGTCACGGGTCACAGGCTGTCACAGAGCGGTGCTGCAATGCCATCCGAAGCACAACCTCTGCAAAGAGCGTGCTGAAGGGTGACACCGAACCCGGGGAGCTGGAGCTTGGAGAGCTCCAGGAAAGACTGAGGATGTATCCCACCTCAGCACACCACCCTCCTCAGAGGGATTTTTGACTCCTTTCTGCCCTAAATCTGACCTTTTCCCTACATTGGGTAGTGTGTGCCATGGCTGCTCCTGAGACTCCTCCGACTGAGCAGCAGAGGCTGGAAGACGCTGAAGAGGCCATGAACCTGTGCTTGCTGCAAGAGCATGTTGTGCCTAAGGGTTTGTTTAAAATTTAAAACTCTCTCACTCAAATCAGACCCATGGCATGTTAGAGGTGGATTGACATGAAACTCAAGCCTGAAGATAACTTTTGAGAGCCGCCTTCTAGGCCTATCAATATAGAATATTTGCAGCCAACCCAGGTTTGGTTGCAATTGTGCTATGGACTAGTACTGCTGCCTAAACCATGGAAATCCCCAGCACGTTAATGGTTTGGGGTGGTTTCTTTAAGTCTCAAGGACTAATACTTGGGACAAGCCCCAGACCTTGTTCCAACATGTTCAAATGCATCCAAAGGTGTGATAAAAAGGTGAATGAGATGCTGACCATGACCAGAGCGAGCTGTCCCCTGCCCCGCTTTTTGGAGTGATGTTTTTCTGCACGCGTGCCCGGGGCTGAGGGCTTTGTGCTAGCAAGGGTGGAGGAGACAGCCGGTCCCTGCTCTTTGTCATCCTTCCCTCACTGTTTTATCTACACGAGAAGCTGTGTACCTGTGGCTGCCCATCAGCTCAGCCGGAGGCAAGGTTTTGTAGAGAAACCGAAGGACGAGGCGCACCCCCGGGTCGTGGGACCGCGGAACCGAAGGGGCTGCGGGAGAGGCGAGGAAGAAGCGCTGACAGCTTCCCCGCTAGCTGATCAGTAGCGCTGGTGTGCCTTCGGGGAGGTCAGCCTCCGCTCCCCTGCCCAGCGGAGGAGATCCACTGCCGCTCCCAGCAGGAGGAGGAGGAGGAGGAGGAAGGAAGGAAGGGGGCTTTCTTCAGCCGCGGTAACTCCTCAGGCACTCGGCAGACCAGCTGGATCCCACTCGCTGATGGACAAGGGCTGTATCGTTCCCGCAAAAAATGCTTCGCTTGCATGGGCTTGACTGGGATGCATTGGTGTAGTTCCTGGGTTTGACGTTCCCCTGTTTGCGAGCTAACATAAACAAATACGTTCCTTTGATCTTCCGTGCAGTTTTGTGATACTATACATGCAGCTCCATGCTTTCTTTCACAGATGTCAGATTCAGCTGCCGCGTGGGATCTCCGAGAGAAGCTGTTTTGTGTGTTTTTAAAGGAAAATGACCCAATTATTTTGATGGAGTTAATGTGGAGATGGTGACCTTTACATTCAAAGCTGTTATGCTGCAAATGTTCCAAATACATTATGCGCTCTGCTAATGCCGCTGACAGGTTCTGCATGATTAATACTGTTTATAAAGCGTGTACAAGAGTTTGGGAAGCCTAGGATAGAAGAACTGGTATGGGATTTATTTTGCACTAAACATGATAAATATATAGTTGGACTTGGAGTACTTTTTTTTTTTTTTTTCTTTCTAGAAATGACTTAATGATGGAGGGGAAAATCACTAATTCATTAAATGAGCTGTTTAATTTTTCTTGTAAGAAAAATAAAAGCAAAGCACAGTGGTAGTGGATGGTCCAATATGTACATTTAGGTTGATCATTTTTAAGGGAAGACTGATGTTTTTAATACATGGTTTTTACTTCAAGACTGGCCTGGTTCCTGCTCCTCTGGAAGGCTGTAGGAACTCTTCCGTCAACTGCACCAGGTCGTGGTATAGCCAGGGACCACACACAGCTTGGAGGAAATTTCAGGGTGAAGCCTGACGTGTAGGTAACAGAGGCAGAAGCCTGACGTGTAGGTAACAGAGGCAGGTGTTTAAATAGGGAAAAAAGTATAAGGTTTCCCGTTTGTGCTACTGTGAGGGTGTTACTCAACAAATAGACAAATGCAAGTTGTTCTGCCTACTCAAGAGACATCCCGGGAAGACTTTTTCTCAGCTTGATTTTATAACAAAACATCATGGCTTGGTTTCGAGCTGTTTTCCACTCCCACAGCATGTCCAAGTACAGGATTCTCCTCTTCCCCTTCCGGTGCTGTGGCAGGGCTCCCTGCTCTCCTGCACATGCCGTGCTGTCCTGCACAAAGCCATGGGCATGCATCATGGCTCCGGTTTAAAAAACTGTGTAACTCTGAGGACTACTGAGGAGCCTTTACTTGTTCCCAGTGGCATTGGTTGAGCAGAAGCAGCCCCTCTCATGCAAGTCAGTGCAGAGGAGAGAGGGGCTCCAAGTGCCCACGCAGGCACCCACTGACAGCTAGGCTTCCAATATAACGGGTGTCGACAAAGCAACTTTAATGTTTGTTTGTTTGTTTGTTTGTTTGTTTGTTTGTTTGTTTTTAAACTTTTATTAAAGTGCATTTTAAGTATATTTTCCTTGTTAATGGCAGTCATTAAGTATTCAAAAAATGTGTGGACATGGCACTTCGGGACATGGTTTATTGGGCATGGTGGTGTTGGGTTGATGGCTGGACTTGATGATCGTAAAGGTCTTTTCCAAACTTTATGATTCTGTGATCTCCACGTGGAGGTCTCCTGCATGGGTGGGTGGATGGACTGACTGGCTAGTTGGACTCCAAATTGTGATAATGTAATGTTTACAGCCACAAATTTCGAGGCCAAGAAGCAGGATTATTTTTACATCACTTTGTGGCTAACACTGCATCAACATAGACACACTTAACTGATTTCTTATTCACAGGATAAGAATGTGAGTAATATTAAAGCTTTAAAGCTCCTTTATACCTTTCTGGCAAGGCAAAAGCACTTAAAAACATGTGCAAATTTTGTTTACACTTACTGCATCACTCCTTAGGGCTGTCTGAGTAGAATGAGGAGGCTTTTATGTAAATGAGTAGGATATGAGCATTGATCTTGGGCCTTTCATTCTAGCACACACATTAAAAATAATAATAATAATCCACAAACATTTTATGCTTCAGCTTTTCACTGAGCCAGAACTTGCCAGAAGTACTCAGTGCTTTCACCGTTAGCTCTGCATTAGCTGCCATACTGATTTTAGAAGGCTCAAGGGAAAAACAAAAGCATCTATAAAGGCAGTCTAATTTTTAACATAAGCTTGGGCTTTGATTGTAAAATGTATCTCATTTGGTCATCTTGGTTTTTTAAACTTCATACCATTCCCTAAATTCATCACTTGCTGCAGCTGCTCAGCACTTAGCACCTGTACATTTACCCCTGAGAGACTCCAGACTGAACCAGAAGATTTTATTGGCGTTGAGGCTAATGGCTAAACTTTCAAGATTTGTTTTTCAAATAAATGCACTTTTTTTCCACATTATACTTTCAGCAAGCTGAAATAGTTAGAGATTGCTTATGAGAAACCCACCATAAGGCCCTTTAACGGTGGGGATCTAAAGAGAACCAGATTGAATTCCCTTTACAGAGTGAGAGTTTTTAAAGAACAAACATTTAATGAGTATCTCATTTCTGCACTAATACTGAGGGTCTTTCAAGCACAGGTTTTGACTGATCTTAATGAAGAAAAGTGAGGGAGAGGTTCCTCTGTATTTCACGCTGTACTGTGAAAAAGTGGAAATTTAATTTGTCTCCATTATTCTTTTTTATTTTTCAAGGCATTTGAATGTTATGTTTTTCCTGTCTGTATGCATTATTTTCTAAATCTTCGTATCCTTGGCAGTCTGAGACTATTTAGATCCCTTTCTCTCACATACACAGATATTCTGCTTATGCCTGAGTGTATGGTAGAGCCCTTTGTTATTAGTAAAGCACAAGCCAGTAGGAACAGAGTGCCAGCGAGAAGCCTGAAACACTACCCTTTCCAAACTTTGGGGGGGGTCGGAGCATCGATCTGGAGCAAAAGCTCTGTGGAGCTGATCTGGGTGAAGAGCTGGATCCCAAATGCCTGTATAGGACAAACCAGGGGAGGACACCTGGCCTCCAAGGCTGCTTTCATCCTTCTTGACTCTCTGTCTTAGCAGTACAGTGAAGAAGGAAGGAAGAAAGAAACGTGGTGGAGGTTTCCCTGGGTCTCTAAACATGAGCAAGGGGAACCTAAATTTCACAGGCAAATGGCTGAAGTCTGGCAATATGAGACCTGCCAGTACTTGAGTCTTTCTCGCGTTCAGCACTTGCCAACATCAAGGCAATTGCACATTTGTTTGGGGTGGGACCCCAAACTAGAGCTAAGGAGCCCAAGCATGTTACAGATGGACTTCCACAAGGGCAACTGTACAGGGTAGATATCTTCCAGCTAACCAAAATCTTCCTCATGGGAAAAATCACATGTCAGAAATAAACAAAATCAGAGCTAATAACGGTTCTGGGTAAAATGCAAGTATGACTTTAGTATCCATCCAATTTTAAACAGCTGCACATTATCCATAATGTAAGAAATGGCAATAATTTTTCACCAATTATGTGAAGTTTCTATTTGATTTGCCCAGATCTGCTCAAAGCTGTCACATATCAGTAACAGCATTCAATCAGTTTCCTGGTCTTCTTTCATTAAAATCTTGTATAAGATAAAGGCTAAATGCCTGCAGCTATATATATTACCTTTCAAATGTTACTATATGCAGTTGGAATAAATGGTAATTTCTCCATAATGCAAATATTTTACCTACTATGCTTTATTATTTACAGCCTTTCTCCCCTGCAGTTTCCGTATTCTTCACCTGTACATACCTTTTGCTGCAGAAAACAGCACTTATGAAATATTGGGTTACCTATTGTTATCTTATTAGCTCCTCCTTGCATTTGAGCCAGAACAATAAACAGCACTAACACTTTCAATCATTATTCAGAGATCATTGGATGACTTCATCATGTAGTATGAATTCATCATGAATCACTGCAACTGAGGGGAGCACGAGGGAAGAGGAAACTATTATTAGGCAATGTATTATTAAATGAACTGTAACGATTTCCAAGATCTCTTCAGAGAATATTCCCCATGAACAGTACTTTCCTCTCAAAGAATTACGATAAGTGTTTCTTTTTTTTGTGAACATGTTGTAAACCGTTGTGAGAATTTTCTGTGCAAAATATTTTTAGTCTTTATTCTTGCTATAGCTGAAACTCTGCTCTCTCAGGTTTCCTTCATGGAGAAAAGCAACCCTGTCTATCTTGATGTGATGGTGAGATGAGGTCCTCTTCCAAATTCACACCACTTCAGACTTCTAGGCACGTTTGTGCTATACAATTATACCTGAGTTTCCCTCTAACCTTTCAGAATTTCTGCTGTCCTCCGACAGACATACCTTACCTGTCTTCCTCGCAGAAAACCATACATGTTTTGGCTTCTTCCATGCATAGAAAGTGCTTAGCATACTTTTTGAAAGTAAGTGCAGGTTAGGGACGTGTGTGTAAGATTAGATAACAAGATTTACTGCCTCCCCAAGGGAATTAATTGAAGAATGTTCCATAATAAGTGCATTAGTCATCATGAGCCCCACCTCAATCTCGGCAGCAATTATTGCTTCTTTTCTTCAGTATTTGTGTTTTCCTAATTGATATGCACATTGAAAGCCCTTGCAATAACATTGAATTCTTTGTGGGATGGTTAATTTACTGATATTGCGTATCCTGTATTCAGAGTCCTGTAACAGACTTTTCTCAACTGCCCACAGGGGACCTCATCTGGAAATATTTTTAACCCTTCCTTGCGGGTGGACTATTCATTCATGACTGCTATAAGGCGATTTCTGTGAAACAAGAAAAAGGATTTTTTCTGGTGCAGTGCAAGGGAAAAATCTAGTGGGTTGTGTGCCAGCTCAGAGAGAGGCAGTTTTTATGGGATATAAGGTCTCACTAGGAAGATGCCTTGGATCCTTACTCAAGTGAATGCATCTTCTTGCATACTGAGAACCAAAAATCCCCAGTTGCTAGATCAGGTCAGGGAAGATACAGAGGACTTTGCAAGGCTGGGGGGTGGTCAGGGGATTGTTTTTTGGGGGCAGGGATCAGTACAGATGAGGTTTGATATGATCTTTTTTTAAGATCAGTACAGATGAGGTTTGATGCCAATGAAGCCAACTGGGTGTACATCAGCACAGAACTGGTGCAAATGGGAGTTCAACAGAAATCTTTTCCTCCTGAGGCGTCCTTGTTCCCCCTGGAATTAGCCAATACTATTAGAGAGAAATCTGCTGTCACTGTGCATGGAGAAAGAAGGAAAAAGACAGCTGCCAAAAGCTGTGAAATCCTATCCCACACTTCCCCATGCCCTGCTTCTAAAAGATCTCTTAAATACACTGTTTCAGGAGAAACAGCAAACGTTCACTTTTTTTTTTTTCTTTCTTCTCTCTGTGACAACAAACTTTTCCAGGGCAAGACCTGGATCCTCTTTGACCTCTCCCATCTCCAGATTCCACATTTCAGTGATGTTTTGAATTTTGGCTCTGAATGTTTTTATTCCGCCCCTCCCGGAATCCACTTTTTTAATGCAGACCTAGTATTTGTTTCCATCTTCAATCAGTAGAGATGAGAGTTTAAATCTTTTTTAATGCAGACCTAGTATTTGTTTCCATCTTCAATCAGTAGAGATGAGAATTTAAACCTTTATTCTCCCATCTCCAGATTCCACATTTCAGTGATGTTTTGAATTTTGGCTCTGAATGTTTTTATTCCGCCCCTCCCGGAATCCACTTTTTTAATGCAGACCTAGTATTTGTTTCCATCTTCAATCAGTAGAGATGAGAATTTAAACCTTTATATTGGGGTTCTGGCTACTCTCTCTCATCTCCACTCTTTACAGAGACCCTAGGTTGTCTGCGTCTGCAAGTGACTGTGTTGCATGTACCTCTCTCTCTCTGTTGGCTCTGACTTTTAAAATTATACGCTAAGTACTAAAGTACCCAAGGGCCTTATAGAAGGTAGTAATTCAAGGTTAGGCTTCTTTGGATCAGGACACTGACTTAAGCAAAGGATTCATGTGCAGCACACGAAGAATACACTGTGAATCGTGGCGAAAGATATTTCTCTTGTGGGAAGACTTTTGTGACTCATGATTACGTGCGAGTTAATGTCATGGTGCAAACTCTCAGCCTGCACCTGCAGTGCTGGCAGGTTGTCAGCATCCTCAGTATGACAACCCTGTATTAAACAGGGTCTGTGTGCTATTGCCAGGCTACCGACTTAATTCATCCACTCCTCTGCCTTGACGCTAAGAGGTACCGCCCTGCCAATGCTCCTCTGCTGTTGTCCTCTAGGGATCAGAAGAAACATCCCCACATCCTACACGCTCAGAGATCTGTCTCCTGTTTTGACTTATTCTCCCACTGCCCCTTGACTTTGTGGGTGTCCTTTGGCAAAGGTGTTTTCCCTGCTCATTTCTTCTCGCTCCTCTTTCTGCTTCAGACTGGGAAGCCTGCAGAGCGGAGGGTCTGGGATGCTGCAGGTCCTGCCTCGGTGCCAGCTGACGCTCCGGTTGCCCTCGGAACGCTACTGCCACACAAATAAATACTGGCTAGTTGACACAGATTTTTTTAAAAAGCATTTGCCCACTCAACTCCAGATGTGACTGGGCAGCCACTTCACTGCCTCATCTCCATGCCAACGCCTCTGACAGCAAAGCAGAATGGCTCCGGCGCCTCTACACCAAAGCAAAGCTCTCGCAGCTCTACTCACTCCCTCCCAAAACAAAACCAGGAACAGTTTGGACCAACCTAGGCATTAAAGCAGCCTCTCTGGACTCCTGAGCACTACTTTTACCACAGGCAGTTATCTGAAGGAGCCACTTATCATACAGAAGTCTTGGGATCTCATTCCTCTTAGCTGATAAACTAGGTTTGTGCCTTGAAAACTTTGAACCGCCCCCGCAAGCAGGGATTTTAGTTTAATCATAGCTGTTGATGGAATGAATGTGGCTTGTCTTGATGTGTTTGAGGTTTTTTGGGTGGTTTTAATATTGCAGGGCAGGCTGTCTCATCTTCTCTTGGTGTCAGTCTTTGGTAGGACAAAGTAGTACCCTCATCTCCTTGACTTTTATGGCAAATTAATTACTGGGCCATTCATAGTAAGAAAAGCTGAGGAAAGGGTGTGTCATAATCTCTGTGAAATGAGTGCTGCCTCTATTTTGCCATCTTTGGCAACCTACCAAAGGGGGATTAATTATTGTTTCTTTTTTTTTTAATTTCATATTCAGATGGATGAACAACACCCGCCCAAAATGGAGGTAACTCAAATACTGCTATGGTATGCAAACTCAGATACACCTCTTGCAAACAGCAGGACTTTGTAGACACAATATAATTTCATTGCTGTTTTCTGGAATAGAGAGCTTAGCAGCCTTTCAGACTGCAGTAAACCCTTGTACTTTTCTAGTCTGACCTATTTTTTTACAAAAGCCATAGATTTAAGCCAGTGATTCTGGCCTTTAGCCCAACAAATTGTTTTCAAACTAGGGCATACCTCTTCGGAAATACATTTGCTCTTCAGTTAGAGACTCCAGCAAATGGAGCATTTACCACAGCCCATAGTAACCCGTTCCAAGTGACATATTCGTACTGTTATAAGCTTACGGTTTATCTCCCATTTAAACATTTGCTGACTCCCAAATTCCAACCATTGGGTCTTCCACTTTCAACTACCAAAAGAAGAACTCTCATATTAGCTGTTTTCTTCACAGAGGTGTTGGGGGCAAGGCAGCAAGTTACTTCATAGCTTCTTCTTTCCCTGTCGCATATATAGACTTTTTTCAGGTCCTCATGGTAAAGGTAGGCTTAGATTGCTGTGATCGCATTGCAGATTGATATGGCCACATCAGACGTTCAGCCTGGTGGTCTGGGCAGGGCATAGCCCGTGGTACACTGTGTATGGACCTGCAAAGCTGAGAAATACATGGCCTGTGCCGAGTCCCATGTCTCCATTGCTGCATCAGCAGCCCAAATTAGGTCCAGTAGGTTTGCGGGAAGTGCCTTCACTGAAAGGGGAGATACAACATCACTCTGGTGACTCTTTGAACCCTCTCCGTATTGTCAAGCTGGGCTGCAGCAATGCCCACCCTTCCCAGCTTACAAGCACACCTCTGCTGCTGGGGTAAATCAGAGGGAGCAGCAGCGGCGCCGGGAAGGCGACCCCCTCCGCTAAATGAGGGGCCGAGAGGGAGCGCGTCCCTGCAGCACCTTTGCTGAGCTTTGCTGCCTTGAAAGCAAGGGATGAATGCAGAGGAGGACTCTTGAGTAGCCATATCCTGGTCTCAGCTTCTCCGTGGGGAGCAGGAAAAAAAAGGAATGGGACCTCTGTGCCGAGGAGGTGACTAGTGGGTTGGCTGCTTTTTGAAATGTAGCGGTGACGAGGCACAGCATGGGTCGGGAGAGAATCGCATCGGTGCGATAAGAAGGGAAGGAGGAAATTAAGTGTCTTGTGCGTCCCAGAAAGCGGGTGTAGAGTGTGGAGCCAGAGGACGGGCTGGGAGACTGGGAAGACAAGGGCTGAGGGTCTCGGAGCAAGGGAACACTAACGGGAAGAAGAAAAAGCAGAGGGAAGGAAGGGGAGGGAAAGCCTCCGCGATTGCTGAGGCCGCGGTGAGGTTCAGGAGAGGGTGCTGCAGCCTTTGGGTGCTCCTTGCAGCGGCGGCGGGCGCTGAGCC
>NW_010538477.1:0-21706 GCF_000687285.1 Phaethon lepturus
GGGCGGCGGGTGCGGAGTGGAGCGCGGTGGGGTGGCAGCTGCGCAGCTGTTGCGGGCAGAGAGCTAATAGGCGTTTGCCATTTTAAGTGCAAGGTTATGCTCTTTCAGAAATCTCGGACGCTTGAAACTTGATTCTAATTTCACAGGAAGTATGGGGTTTTTTTTCTTTTCTTTCCTTGTTTCATTTTAGGATTCCGGAGATAGTGTTTCTGAACTAAGGGAATGGAGACCGGTCATTTACAGAAAGTGCACAGACACTCTCTGGTTGCTCCTCTTCTTAATTTTCTGGGCTGGTTTGGTAAGCATGCTTTTTTCTGAAAGAAAAATCAGATAACAGGTAAAGTTAATGGGATTCTGCACAGTGGTATACAAAGTCTAAACTGAAATTATCATGGGACCAGGCGTTAGGATCCCAGGATTGCACTGGGACAGAACTGACCTTTGTGGTGGTGCAATGCTTTATTGCACTGTCTGTTACACAGACTTTTAAGTTCTGCCCATATGCTTTAGATACTATGTATACACAGGGCTGGGTTGTTTAGAATTTGCTTTTTTGTAAATTAGTCCAGGCTCTGACTGGGCTTTTATTTCTACTTGTCTCATTCATTGTAGTCTTGTTACCTTGGAACATGTCCATCTGTTGTTATATCAAGTCACTCTCTGTCCTGTGCACGCAAAGAAGAGCACGCAAACTTTTGGGAACAGACTTTGCCTTTCTTAAGTGTGAATGTTTTTTTCATTATGTGTCTGAGGCTACAGAGGATTCTTGTGAATACACTATTAATCAGTTTTCAATTCAATTCCTAATAACTCTTTTAATGGAAGGTAATGCAGAAGAATACATACACATTTTGAATACTGCTGAAGCTGAACTTTCTGAACACGATAGGTTTTTTTCCATCCTGTTTTATGCTTAATGCTTTGATCAGTGGAGGGAATGCCAAAAGTTAAACCTATCAAATGGTGATTAGGATTTTTGTTTGTTTTCTCTTGCTGTTTTTATTGCTCAGTTTCTGTGAAATAGCTTCTTGCATATATATATTTGTTTTCATTTGTTTGACCTTGTGTTTAAAAGATTAAAAAAATTTTACATGACACTGGTTTGTTCACATAGTGGAAAAAAATGGAAACCATATTAATAACTCTGTGGAAATACATATCAGTGGCATGTATAGACACACCCCTCCAGCAGTCAAACAGCCATCTATTACTTAACAATATTTATGACTTGTATCCAGCATTCTGCACTTAAAAAAAAAAATCACATGTACACAGTATTTGCCATACTGATGGCAATGGACCTGTAACATCCATCTTTAAAAGGAATGCCATAATTTTCCTGGAAGCATATTTCAGGTTGAGTTATAGTGCCAGCTCATGTCTCCTTTTTCTTCTGAGAACAACTGAATTATTAACATATACTTGGTATGTAAATAAACTGGATCTGAAAATACTTTGTTATTGTAACAAATACCACATCCACAAGTAGTATGTCAGCTTTAATTGTGGAGTCTCTACAAAGATCTCCATATTGAGATGGCATTAACATGCAGTCATAATTTTAAAAAGAATATTATTTAACTAGTTGGACTGCAAACGTGTAAGTGAATATGAGACTGCACTGGGGACTAAGGAAGCATGTTACTTTCATGTTTGTGTACGAGACTCAGCGTTTGCCCAGATCCCATCTTTAGTCACAAGTGTTAAAAGTAGAATAACAAAGAAAAGCTTTAAACCTTAAGTGAGAAAGCAGTTGTGCTGGATCTGATACGTGCAGTCTGTCTCCAGCACAGCTGACATTCAGCAACTCCGTGCAAAGCACTACTGGTTAATGTGGGACTGAGAAGACTTGCTGCTGCCAGCAGTTGGCAGGTAGCCATAGAGCTTAGTGTATTGTCCTTGGTGCGTGTGAAATGTGGTTTACACCCCATGGGACAGGGGAGATGACTGAATCACCGAGTTCTTCAGTAGCTGGAGTGCTGTAAATAAGCTTTTGGGTAAAGTAGTGCTCAGGACTTCACCAGCTTCCCGTAAGAATTACTGCTTCTTGGTACTTGGAAGGGTTCTTTTCAACGGGCGTTTTGGCCCTCATGGGGTATATGAGCAGGGTTTAAACTCCATTCCTAGGCAAAATGTCTTATATTGGCTAAGGGTTGCTGCTACTTGGCCAATGGAGGTGCTTAGCTGTCCCTGGGGTTTACAGAGAGCTGATCAGACAGCAGAGCAATACAGTGTCACCTAAGTCCACAGTGTGTCTCTCTCCAGGTTTTTCAGATGCGTTAAAAGAATGCATCTTCCTGAAATGTCAGGTAACCTGCATTTTAAGTATACTTTATGTGTTTAAAATATACCTCTGATTAAATTTACCAGCAGCTGCAAAGGTTCAACATTTCATCAGCTGTATTGCCCAGGTGTGTCTTGAAGGGCACCCTGAAAAACGAGCAACAGTGAGCAGATGTGAAAAATTACCATGTGAATGACCTTGCCTAGTGACTCATACAAGCTTCAGTAAAGGCAATGTTTAGCAACTTGCTACTGTCTTCCTATTATTTTAATCAGACTCCTGTATTTCTTCTCCTGTGATACTCTGCTTAATTTATATACTTTATATACTTTCAACAATAGACAAAGGAAAGCTCTAAGGGGGCTAAATAGGGCTAAACTTGTCCATATGTCTTGCTCTGGCCATGTGCAGAGGGGTGAATTTGAGATTTACCTATTTGAAGCCAGAAGACAAAAATGCATGGGTTAAAAGGAAAATTTATTGCATGGGAAGGAAAAGCTATCATAGCACGATTTCACATTAAAAAATATTTTAACAGATGTTTATAACTGGCTATGCTGTGATGGCTGGTGCCGCAGAAAGACTTGTGCTTGGATATGACAGCTTTGGGAACATATGTGGTAGGAAGAACACTCCTGTAAAAGGGGCACCCCTTTCTGGACAGGACATGACTAATAAAAAGTAAGTCCATCAAATGATGTCTAAATAAATCAAATGTTTGAGAATTTAATAAGATATACATCTTCTAGTTGTCAATCATATGCATATATGTATATATACATGCTTATATTGAAAGGCAAAAAAAAGTGTGAGAATGGTATGAAAGGGTGAGTGAAACTAAAAAGTTCAGACAGAATTTGAAAATGTGCTATATTGTTATGCTTTATGCCGGCTTCTTCTTAAATAAGATCTTAAATAGGACTTCGGCCAAACCAGCAGTCCTTCTATATGGCAAATCTTTATACTTACAGAAGTTGCATGCTGAAGTTCCCAGTCATTCTGTCGACTCCCATGAACTAGTCCTTGCAGAATTGCACCCACCATGGCAGCTTCTGATCACATTTAAGAACATGAAATGAAGTGTAAAAATGTAGCATATTCTCAAATTGCTTCTTAACTTCTGACTTCAAGCTCCATTTTTTTCCATTATATGTGGAAGAATTTCATTTTCTTTGTAGCGATCTAAAAAAATGGAAAGAAGGCTCAGAATTTAAACCTATAAAACTCACAAAGCTTGTTTTTTGAAAAGAGGATCTTTTTTTCTTTCTAGGTATGTGTTCTTTCTGAATTCATGCAGCCTGGAAATGCAAAGCCTCAAAATCAGTTCACTTTCCTTGTGCGTGTCTAGTTGTCCACAAGAGCAACTCAACTCTTTGGAAGACCTCCAGAGTTTTGCAAGGAATAACGGTGTGCAACAGGGAATATGAGTATTTTAGTGTATCTGTAGAACAGCTGAGCAGCTTTGACTGTGTTGTTCTTATGTGTGGTACGCTAGGGAGTCATTTCTTACCATTAATTTCCTGAGCAGTCCATGGCAACAGAATAGAAAATGTCTTGTTTCTGCTTTATTTCAAAGCCATAGTTTCTAGAAATGTTACAGCTCTCTTATGCAAATTCAAAAGTTGTTGATTAATTCCTGCACAATGCTGAGATTATGCAGCAGAAAACTGGCTGCTAAGAATGAGCTAGTGTAGTTCAGTGGGGGTGCCAGTAAATGAAGAGAGCTCATATGCTATTTGAGAAACTTGTCCAACTGGTTCTTTTAAATTTAATTAGAACTATGGTGGAATTATTAATTCCAGAGATACACAAGTGTTTTTATCCCTTTAGACATCAGATCCCAAAGTTTGCTATTGCACCTAGAAATTCTTTAATTTTATTCTGCTGTTCAAGATGGATATGATGTCAGAAGTAGCTATTGTGCAAAAGAGGCAGCTCCAGTTCATTCATGTCCAACATGCAAATAAAATAACCTGTGGCCTAACCCTTATTCCATAGGGTATGCATAAACTGCAAACCATATATGAATATTAGTGGCTATTTTTACCAGGGGTCAGAACTCCATTCTTTCTTGGTTTGTTGTTTTGTTTGGCAAGGATTGCTACTTACACTGACAACATTCGTTTTAATTTTATTTTGGGGTAGTTTGCCATCATTTGGTATGTACAGAAAGCTGTAAACGCCTGTGGTATTATATAAGTATTTTCAGTGTAACTGAATATAATTGCATGAAATTCCGTCTACGTGCTAAAACTGCTTGCATGTTTATCTCAAGGGAGAGGGCAGTATTGGATTTTGAATAGCTTAAATGTATCCAGCCTTTCTTTCCCAGAAGCATTATATAATGTAGCAGAGTATTATTAGCAGAGTACCTGGTAATATTTAACCTACAGCCCAGAAAATGTTAAGCTTCTGGATAGATACATATTCTCTTCTAAAACGTGAGGGGCCTAGTTCTATTGTAGCTTCTGTCATTTTAAGTTTTTCCGTTATCCTAATGAGTAAAAGTTTAGAGCTGCAGTATCGCACTGTGGAACAATGGCAGGTGTGCCTGCCCTCCAGGAAGATCAGTAAACAGTAATTATAGTTAAGTCTGGAAGGCAAAAGATTCCACAGAGATTGCTTTAGATTTGCACAAATAACTAATTTGCTATTTACATTCCCACTGGAATACCAGGGATGAGTATGGCCTGCTACGGGATCAAAGCAGAAGTGTAAGCAAAACTTAATTGATAATGTGTTTTTCTCTAAAACTTAGTATTAAAGTTACTTTCCCCCCCCCTTAGGTTCTTGTCTTTGCATTTACAATCTGAACGTTTCCAGTTACACACAAAATCCAAAGGCAGCTGAGCTGTGTCCCACACTGCCGGTTCCACCAAGGTAAGAATTACTGGGTACTTTTGAACGCCCTTGAGTCCAAACAGCTTCTTAAGGGTTGTTACTTTCTCATGTTTTGTATTTGACTTGATGCTTTACAGTCAGAATGGTTTTGCTCTGTTTATTTTTGTACATGTATCCTTATGCGTTCTCATGTGTGCCTGTGACCATGCCAGTGTCCTGTCTCACAAATTGAACAAGGACTGCATTCCCTCAATTCCTCTACTCTATAGAGATTTTTCCTCTCCAGATCAGGAGAAATGCACTCCATATGAGGAGTGACTTATCTCCTGCGCAAACTCTTGCTCTCTCCCTCAATGCCAAGGAAGAGGAGCTGTGGTCTTGGGCCTTGCTTACTGTCTTAAACCCAGAAATTTCCATCAGAATTGTTTCAAAGCCTCGAAGCATAGGTCTGTGGATGGCGCTGTCTTTAACATTGGGCATTTTGAGTCAAAATCCTTAAGCCCATGATTTTGAATTCCACTGTGTCATGAAAATACAGCAAAGAACTGTTTGTTTGCAGAGCTAAGTCATCTGCTCTGAACAAGAGAAAACAGAGGAAAAAAGCAAACAGAAGAGAGCAGGAGACACATAAAAATAGTACATACAGTGGATCGAAGGAGAACATGTAAATTGATGAAAAAATATGGCATTTTTTACTTATTTTGACTTTTTAGACTTTTTTCTGTTTGGCAGGGAACTCAGCAAAGTTACTAATCTTAGACAATAATACTTCATAGTAGAAGAAAAGGTAGTCAGAGAAGTTTTTAACAGTTGATGAACAAAACTCTCCTTTTTAGGTATGAATATGTCTCTGACTGTTGTAGTGCAGCATTGCCAAAGTGGGACAATAAATATATTCAAGCAGCTTAGCTGGGAGTGCCAAATAATTTCATATATAGATATTTGGTATTTGATGTGGCTTTTGAATGCTTAAATATCATAAAAACAGTGGAAAGTGTTCACTGTCTAGAATTATCTACAATGTAGCTTACAGCTATGTTAGCATGAGTTTAGGTTTTACATAAACACATGGGAGCAAAGCAGGTGAAGCCAGACTAGAACGGGAATAGGAGCTACGTGCTGATGGCGACCAAGGTAGTGGTTCGTTTTTTCCCGCAGGTTGATCCTGAATGGATGTGCTGGTACAGTGGTACAGGCGTGATGCTGCTAGGAGTTGAATTTGCAGATGAAACATAAAACTACCGTTTGTAACAGACCTCTCCCATGCCCAGTGCCCTGTTGTGTCAGACTCCATGTGCAAGGTCCCTGGGCAGGGAGGATGCCTGCCAGGTTATGGATCAGACTGGCCAGCTCTGTTGAGGATGCTGGCAGGGTACTGCAGAGGGCTTGAAAGAGAGTGGTGGAATGGATCTCTCTGGATTTGCAACTGTTTGTCCAGTAATTAATATTTTTCACCATCTTTGTTTTTAACCTTCCAGTAAAACTTTTACGTTATTTAATCGATGTGTTCCACAAAATCCTGAATGCTATTCCAAATATGCGCCTGTCTTAATAAGTATGGTTAATGAAATGGATGTTTTTCACCGAATTCTGAGTGGAATATTGGCAGGAAGAGATACTGTGATAGGACTGAGTGTCCTTGCACTAGGTAAGGTTATAAATAAAAAGTTAATAATAATATTCAATTAAAATGTGAGGTTTCAAATGTTTCTATTAACTTTATATTTTTAATTTAAAAGTGATCTTTTTCATATTTTCTGGGCAGAGTTGTTTTTAAGAAGGAGTGATTGTGTTTTATCAGGAAGCATTTACTAGACTGACGGAATACAGCTCTATGAATTATCAGATTCTGTGTTCCTTGATATGATCATATACCTCATTTCAGGGGACTGTAAGAAATTCTTGATGAAAAAAATGGCATCAGCATTAACATTTTAACTTAAATCTTATACAAAACATTGTTGGAAAGCTAATAGCTCCCAAGGTGAAATATTTCAGCTATAAGCTCATTATTAGTGAGTTACAGGTAACTGTGTGTTTTAACTGTTAAAACGGTTGCCAGCTTTACTAAATGCTGTTGCTTTTGAGACCACTGTCTAAAAATAAAAGCCCAAATTCTGCAGTTGATCTTTAAAGTAAATAAGAGTTAAGTTAAATGGGTTGTAACACTCATAATAAACTTACTTCTTATATTTTTCAGCCTTCTCTTTTGTACTGGTTCTAGCCTTCAGATTCATTCGGACACTACTGGTCCATACTTTGATTGCACTGGTTGTATTCGGGTTGTTATGTAAGTATATTTACCTTTTAGCATATGCTTAGTTAAATGGATCATCTCGCTGAACTGAAGGAGAGGCAGCTGAGCAAACAGCCTTCCTTTTTCTCCAGGGCCATCCTCAGTAACCTTAAGCTTACTGCAGCCATTTCCAAGCTAAGCCCTGCTTGCCTTTGAGTGCCAAGGTCTGGCTGTGCTGCTTCAGCTGCTGAGTGTTGGGATGATGATTTTTTTTTTTTTCATAGGTGCCTGCAAACAACATTTGTTTTAGCAAATGAAGGCAGTTATGAAAATGCTACTGTTTCAAAGAAAGTTTAGCGAAGTTTTACATTGCCTGCTTTAGAAAGTGATAACTGTAGGAATGTGTCTAGCTGAAGCTTGTCATTCCATGAAAGTTAGCTTTGTATCTCGTCAATGAAATTACATGCCTGAGCTCTAGAATAACTGCAAGAAAACCAAACGTTCGCTGTGATTTTGCCTCAGACTAATAGATTATTACGTGAATTTTCTCTGTGATCACTGATACTGTGCCTCCCTGCTATGCTCAGTATTCCTGAGCTGAGCTTGGGTTAGGCGGGAGGGCGAGAGACTCAGGAGGGAGGCCAGGCAGACGTCAGCCTGCCAACAGCAGTGTGCTGCAGCCTGGGGAGTGCTGCCCACCTTCATGCTGCTCTTGTTTGCTCAGTTGTCTCAGGTGTTCTCTGGTGGCTCTATTATGACTACAGGAGCGATCCCAGCACTGAATTGGAAACAGAAAAGGAAAATGTAAAATTTCTGCTTGGATATGCTATCTTCTCAACAATAGTTACTGTAAGTAGCATTTTACCCTAAGCAGTGGCAGAGACTGTAACTTGTAAATTTGGGTTACAGTAGTTCTGCAACAGTAAAAATAATTCCTCGTTCCTTTCAGATTTGAAAATGAGAATCGTTTCTAAGATTTGCTTATGCTCCTTTAAATAGTTTTATATCGTCATTGTGAAATCTGTTTGTCAGCACAAGGCTCTGCCACTCTTCAACCCTGTACAAACAGCGTTAGCACTGGTGATGTAGAAATGCAGTAATTGTGTTCCATCCCCATTCTTCTCCGCATCAGCTAACTGGAGAATCATGCTGAGTGAGCAGAGGGGCACTGGCTCAATGGGAACATGAGATCTGTGGATTCATCCTACCCTGTCAGTAGGAGAAAGGGGTGGCAGCTCTTTTAGACAATGAAAGGGGTAGTGAAGCATAGGCAGCAGTGTCTAGGCCTCAAGTTATGGGGTCAAACTCTCTTTTCTCTCATTGACCTCGTTTTCCAAGAGAAAATCTGAGTGTGGCTTGCAACTATTAAAGTGACTTTTTCACTCTGATGTTGCAATGTTAAAGGAGTCATTGCTCTATTGAGTGTACAGACAACGTGTACTTTGAGACACTTGTCAAAATGATTGTTCTTCTGTTTTCTTAAAGCAGAGTAGGATCCATCAACTGGAATTCACTAGATACGAACAGTCTGACACTTTATAGTGACAAATACAAATGTGTCACAGATCAGATTTTTTTCATACCCTCTGTAAGTTACAACCTTTTTACTTCTGTTGATACTAAAGGGGTACGAAAAGGTTCCTTTGTATGCATGTGCGTTCCAGTACAACTGACTGTTGTTTGCAGAACTGTGGGAACATCCACTGCTGCAGGTTACACTTCTCTTCAGAGCTGGTGGCTTCTTTCTAGAGCAGGCAAAAAAACTAGTGAAGCAACTGCCACTGGTTGCATTTATTTTTTCATAGCTTTCAATCTCTCTGTTAATTGCTGTTCCTAGTTCCTTGTCATATACAAAGAACTGGGGGTTGTGGGGTTTTTGACTTGGGGTTTTGTTGTTGTTGTTGTGTTTGGGTTTTTTTTTACTTTGGGAAAAAAATAATTTACTTAAATGAGGTTTCATTTTATGTCTGCTTTGCTTCCATGCATACACAGCTCTCCAATTAGTTTGCTTGTGCTACTGTCCTTTATGCAGAAAAAGACTGGTCCTCCTACCGTTGTGAGCAGTGGCAAGCTGACCTGAATAGGAAGAAGTGTTCATGACATACAGGATATGTGCAAGGAATGTGTAGCATGTAACATACATTTGTGTTTGCTCTAAAGCAAAACAGACTGTTTCCACTGGGTGAATTAACAGTTTTATGAATCCTATTTTGTTTTAAAGAAACAGTAGTAATGACTTCAGAAAATCAGATTTTAATCCACAGACTCGTTGAGAATATGGGCAGTGTCTCAGAAAACTTTCCCAGTACGCAGTAAGTTTGTGTAAAATGCCATGCCGTCATGTCTTTGTGAAATCTGATGCCACATTTGACAACTCTGCTACAATTTTTAAGGGAAAAAAATCCAACAATTTGTCTTTTTATTTCCTACAACAGGTTGTTCTGCTTTCCCTTATACTTGTACTAAGAAAGAGGCTTCAGTTCACTGTACAGCTCTTTCGAATTGTTGGTAAAATTATTGGCAGAATTCCTTTTCTCCTGTTCCAACCACTCTGGACCTTTCTAATTCTCATTGTGTTCTGGGTATTTTGGGTTGCTGTACTACTTAGCTTAGGAACTGCAGGTAAGTATATGCTTTCCATGTTTTTGGATGAATGTTATCTCTTTCCTAAGTTCAGTTCTTAAATATGGGATCTCCTGGTGGTAGTGTACAAAATGTGGGCTAGCATTGTTAAATGGCTGTGTAACTCTTTCCTTTTTTTGTTTAATTTTCCCCACTTGGAGTCTTCAATATTGCCATAGTTCTTTAAGTCATAGCGCTGCAGAAGTGAGATTTTTGTTTCTGTATGTGGACTTCAGTTTTGTTCTTTCTCAATTATTTAATTTATGGTTAGACTGTGGTAGATACTGTATATGTTTGATGTATTTAAATGAAGGAAGTAACAGGAGAGAGGAGACAGCTTTTAGTGCAGTTGTTATGAAATGAGAGTGTTAATCTCCTCTGACTATAAACAATGTCCAGTTGTCATGGAGGCAGAATGTTGTTTCTGAGCAGTAGTTCAGTGACAACTGCTATCATTATTTAGACTGGTACAACAGTATTTGGATTAATCCAGAGGTTCTTGCAGTTGTAGGGAAGGTGCTCTGTAGAAATAGTCAATCACTACAAAAGATTTGCCAGAACAGGTTTTGAGTATGGAAGTGGTATTACTGAGGGACATATCACTATGAGATCTGTCACTGGTTGAACCAGGGCAATTTGGATGCTGAACTTTGGCCCAGCGTCATGCCATCCAAGGGAGAGGGAGATTGTTCTTCCATGCAACATCACCCAAAGAAGGGAAGCTTTTTTTTTCCATTTTAATTTTCTAGGGCCACTGCTAAGAGTCAGTTGTCATCCTTTGGGTTGGAGGGGATGCAGAATTGATGTGGATAGAGACAATTATTTGTCATTCCCAAATTTATTCATGGTTTTTCTATTTTCTGAATTTTGGCGGTGGTTTCTGTGTAGAAAACCAAACATAGCCTAGCTCTTCAAATGCTTATGTGTTACCATTTTATCTTGTGTTTCCACAACCCCTTGAGACAGTGGCTGCAGTAACTCCTCCATACAGGCTTACAGATCCCTGCTAGGCTAGAAGAACCTCCAACCTTTCTGTAGCTGAGCCCATCTGGCAAAACTGGCAGTACTCCCTCACCTCCCTGGGTTAAGTACCACACTCCTTTTCCACCACAACTGCTTCCATCTCGGTCTCACCCTGTTAATTCTGGCTCTGTACAAGACCCACTTCACTTGTAACGTGAGAGTCCATCTGTCTGAGTCCATGCTGGCATTGCAAGTCGCTCACCCATTGCTTAGGCTAGGCTAGGATCTGTTTCCCTCCACCTTTCATTGAAGAGTTGAACCACACGACAGTGTACCTGTTAGTTTTTCTGCAAAATCTTCATCCCATTTAAGCACATATCAGCCAGGCAGTATAATTTTCAAACTGGTCTTGTCGGGTACCTTATTGCTGGTCCTTTATAGCAAGGAGCATCTCCTGAGCTACCAACCAACCATTCATTTGATGCACCTGCTTGGATCAGGTGCAATTCGAGATAAACATTAACTATAGTAATGTAGTAGCAGGTAAATAAAATGAATGATAACACACAGTAACTATTAGAGGAAATATTACATCCTTGGTGTTGAGCTGAGCTGGCCCATTACCCACAGGAAAATTCACTGGTACTCTTAATACGCACACATAAGGATGTGAAGCTTGCCCTTGGTAAATCTAAATTTAGAAAATGCCAGCTGAGTCTGTTGTATTCAAAATCTTTTGGAAATGCAGCAATCATTAGAAGAGTAGGAATATTTTCGCTCATATGACAGGAACAGCTTGATGATAAGTGCAGGATGGGGAACTAGTCAGGTATTTCCTGGATGCTTTTACAGACCTTGCAGGAAAGTAGTGACTTGCACAAAAGCAGATTCCACACGTATTCACAGGGAAATAAAACCCAATGACAACTGCCTTTGAGAGGTTTTTTTATGCTTTTTCCATGTTGTGCCACTTTCCTTCATCAGTTATATTCTCTGTTTCCTGCTAGACATTTCCATTCAGTTTTTTTTAATGCCTGCTGTTACATTCATAGTGCAGCACACATCTCCTGGCTCCAAGGTATTTTATTTTTTGTCTTCTCCCTAGCTTTAATAGTAATGCTGATGTTTCCAGTGAGTGATACAAACAGTACAGGACAGAAGGCAGCATAATCTTGCTGCACAGTAGAGCAGTGTTAAAGTTTCTAGGATGCTCTCAGTGTTGAAAGAATTGACTTTTTGCAGTTTTAGCATAAGAAGGGAAGGTCATTTCTAGGCACTTAACTGTCAATATATTGCTCATATGAGTAATCTAGTAAAACATATGTTTTGACTGAGGTCTTCTGCCAGGATATTTTTAGTGTAGATGTATTTTAGTGTAGATGTAAGATTTTTCTGTTAACAGTTAGCATGTTAATATTTAGAAGAGAATGTGCATTTGATAAGTAATCCAAACCAATCGTAAGTTACAGCCTATGCATAAATGCAGCTAGAAGAATGCCACTTTACATATTCAATTATTTTTCTGTTTAAATCTCGATTCTATTAATTTTATCATTTGTATTTGTAATTATTCTTTTTATTAAGATGTCTATGTGAAATGGTGGCTGTTGTTACCCCACAGGTGTAGACGGAGTTCCTAGCAAAGTCCAGGGGCTGAGGTGTTTATCTAATAACATGGAAATGACCTGCAGCAGTGTCAGTGCCCGCTAGGTGCTGATAAAGTTGTGTGAGAAAGTTTCTTCTTCACAGTTGTTTACAGCTGCTCTGATTACACAGTAATTTCTCCTGAGAAGAGTTCGAAGGCAACAAAAGCAATTTTAGCCTTTTAATGATCTGGGGAGGTAGTGAAGGGTTGTTTTATCCAGCTCTCAGGTTGAGGAGATTTGTCGAGGTGACACAAGAGGTTGGTGTCAGCAAGAAGTATGATAGTTGTTTGGATTTCCAGTCCCATACTCTATCTCAGATTTGTTTTGCAGTTCAAAACTTGGACAAATGAACAGTAGACTAGATTTGGTACTGAGAATATTCCTTTAGATTGTATTTCAAATTTTCAACTGGTATATGAGTCCTCTGAAATGCTGCCTGTTAAAGCAGCTCACAGTAAGGTAGCTCCTTGGGGGTTGTTTTGCTGTTGTAGGATGACAAGTACTTATGCATTCTGTAAAAATAAATAAATATAGTACTGTATGGTTAATAATGCATTGGCAGAACAACTTTGTATTTTCTACTAGTTTTCTACAATCGCCCTGTAAATAGAAGACATTTCTTCTGCTTTTTGAGTTTTGGGGACTTTTTGCAAGAGCTGAGAGTACTTCTCTGAAGATCTCCCAAGATAAGCTCTCTCTGAGCAATTTGTTTTCTCTGTTGACAAATAGTTGTCCAGGTTTCAGTTTGTAAAATACAGATGGTGGCTTTCATGTTTTTGACACTTTGACTCTTTATTCTCACAAATGTATTTTCTGGGGCTAAGCAGACTACATTTTAAATGCAAACATACCAAGAAAGCTGAGAAAATGAAATGCTTACAAAGATACTAATCTTTTATCTAATATAGAGAAATGGGCAAGTGAAATTGGCTTGCTGCTGTGCTGCACCTGTTCTTAACATTTTCCTCGAATCTTCACTAGTTATGTAACATTTATAGCATTTCTGCATCTTACAGCTCTGGAGCACTTGATCCTTGCTTCAGCTGTGGTGCACCTGATCATTAGGTGACCACACAGACACCTTATTTACATTCCCTCCAAAAGTTAGTGTTACTCTGAGAAAAGACTAACTTCTTGGGAGCTATAGAAAACTATAGCCGGCCCTTGGAAAGGTACTTGTGCACATGACTAACTTGAAACACATGGGTAATCCTATTAAAATCAGTGGGACTACTTATGTATTTTAAGGTAGGCACCTGCTTAAGTACCTTGGTAATTCAGAATCTGTAAGAGCAGCAGAGACTGAGTGAATTCCAGACCTAGAAAACTAGGAGAAATGCCAGACTCCACGAGACTTGAGACAGCACAAACAGTGGCACTAGTTAGAACCTTTAGCTGGCTAGGAATGGAATTCAGCTGTGCTTTGGAAAAGCTGGTATGTCTTAGGGTTGTTGAGTCTTATTGTTTGCTAATTTGTGCGGCATTTCACTGCAGAATTGAAGTGGCCATGTGGCACAGCAAAGCATGTCTTTCAGCTTTCCAGCATGCAGGAGCTGTGAAGTCCACACGGCATGAATACTGTAATGTAGGATGAGAAGGCGGTGTGAGATTTTTGTGTAAGGAAGGGGCATCCTACAGGCAAGTGAGCAATAAAACTGCCACATAAAGCTGTGCAGTAGCAAAACCAGCAATAAAAATATATTTCCTGCAGGGTCCTTGACATTCCAATTCCAGTCAGCTAGCTTAGCTGTAAATACCACTACGTGGAAAAAAGCTAAATAAAATAACACTATAAATTCTGTTGCAGGAAGCGTGAAGATTCAGTGTATGATTCCAGAATCTTTCCTCACTTCGCAGTGGGAAGTGCACATCATATTTTCATGTTAACAGGAACTGATAAACAGGCTCTCAGGATTTTCTGATCTGTGGATTCTTTCTTTGTTTCTGATAAGGAAATTGTTGAACTAGACGTCCCAGGAATTTTTGTTCCTTACAGCAGCCTGCTGCTCCAGGCATTAGCAAAACCTTGCAGCAGCCGTTGCTGAGTAAGAACATTTGACATAAGTGTGAAAGTACAAAAATGTAGCTGATGGTACTGCATGCGCACCCTGACTTTTGTACCATTGCCTTGCTGTGCTGACTGACATAATGGCACAGCGCTGAGCTGCAGAGCCAGAGGGAGAAACCCTTCTGAATTCTGCTACAAACACTTGTGCCTGTTTGCATTGTTAACACTTCTTTGAAGTACTTGCAGCACATCAACATTTGTACTGATCAGAGGTTTTCAGATTTGGTGATTCAGCTGTAGGGACTTCAGTTCTTTACTGACTTCTTCATGTTATCACTGAGAGTATACAGTACACCAGAAAGGTTTGCGATTATGTAGCTGGAGAAAAATATTCTGTTGACAAATTAGACCATATTTCAAGACTTTGTTGAGAAAGTTTAGCTTGCGAACAGATAGATCACAGTGGAGTGATGAGGAAAATGGCATATCCTTTTCTCAACAGGGTATCTAGGATAGCTTTAAAGCTACTAAGACTGATGTGAGCAATATCATTGCATGTAATTCTGTTGACAAGATTATGCATGCATGATAGGCCCAAAAGAGAGGGAATCAGTCAGACACAGATGTTTACATTGGTAAACAGATTTCTGTGAAGTTACAGAAACAGTGTACCATACCTAGGCGGCAAAGTGATCAAAAAATTCCCATTAAAAAAATGCCAAACAAACAACTTTTGTGTCCAAACTTAAAACCAGGGGAGAAGATATCTGAGATATGAGTAGTAGCTTTTTCACACCATCAAATATCTTGCATTTTACAAGCTTAAAATACATTTTAATATGACAGAAGCAACAATATTTCCGTGAATGACCAGCTGTACAGCACTGCAAAGAGCTTGCCTGTTTAGCTAAAATTTCAGGAAGTAGAGTAGCTAGAACATATGTCTATGTTTGCACTTCAGCAAAGGCTGCCCTGAAGAACGAGTGTGATACAGTACCTACAAACTCCTCCTTGAGGCCAGCTGTACTGTGTTGATGGATGCAAGTCTTGATTACAAGAGTGCTGAGAATAAGATTGACTCAGCTCTGGGAAGAATGCTTTGTTTGTATGCTATAAATCTATTCATAGACTTACTCTTTTCTTCTTGTCCTTGAATAGCAAATAGCTCTTCTCTAAGCGTCTAAGAGCGGATGAGTTTCTTGTAGTGCTAATGTTATAGGAGTAAAATAATTCAGTTTATTTTATGCAGATACATTTTAAGCTAACCATATAATAATTATGCACCTATGTAGTGTTTTTTGATCCTTTGAAAGCACTTCAATTTTCCAGTGCTGCTATGGGGTAGATGAATATTTATCATAATTTACAGACAAATAGACCTCCATACTGAAGACTTATGAAGTTTGTCTAAACCTGCCAGTACGGCTAAAAGCAAATCTTTATTGTTTCTACTTTTAGCTATTCTTAAGTATGAACTCTGTGGCTATAATAAAATGGGACAGAAATAAGCGAACCATTTCATAGATAGCTTTCTATCTGTGGTAGTTTTGAACTTGAAAGTGATGTGCTGTGTTGTGGGAGAACATGAAGTATAAAAGCTTAAGTTATAATGCTGTTCTAGCAGTAATAGACAATTTTATGTCTCACTTCGTTATTCCTTTCATGGAGTTAGAATAAGAAACTGCTGACCTTCAGAGCTTGTTTTATTCTGTCAACATGTATATCTTTCAGGTTAATAGACTCAAGCTTTGGTGAACTAAAAAAAATAGCAGGTTATGGACCTAAAGACCTTTCACTAGGAGCAAATGTCCTGATGCTATTATCCCCTGACTAGACTTGAGAGTCAAGTGGCATAAATAGAATTGCGTAGAGAAATGTCTGATTGCTAAGTTATCTGGGTTACCCTCACCTTTTGTGAAAAGCCATCTATTGAATATTGAATAAATGCTTTGTTATTAACAGAAGTAGAGGACATTTTTTTAGCGTGAATAAGTGAAATTGTCAATGTTCCTGAATACAGTAGTAACATTGGAGCATATACTACCATACAGATGTCTGCTTTTTTTTTTTTTTTTTTTTTTTGGACAGGCTGCCTTTATGGGCCTGTATTTTGCACAAAGATTGCGAAGTATAGAGAACAGAAGACTATTTGGCATGGTTCTAATTAGTAGTAGTAATTAAAAAAATAATTTTGTTTTGTTGCAATGGTGTGTTATGCATCCATAATATTTTTCTGCAGTCTTTCTCTTTGCTTCTTATGAAAAAAATCTAAAGCATTTCATAACTGACCAGTAATTTATTTCAAATTTGAATGAAGAAAATTAAGATTTCACTTACTTCTGAAGCGTTTGATTACTCAAATCTTGAGTAATGTTTTCTCAGAAATCTTTACTAATTTGTAGCTGTCCTCTTGACTTTATTGGAAGCTGTATCTCAATCCCAATTTAAACCCAAGCTTTTGTTTAAGATTTTATTTTTCAAAATTCTATTTGAATTACAAAATTTTGGCTCTTTGACTTTGTTAGAATGGGTAGAATTAAATAGCACCTGAATTATTTTTTTTTATAATTTTATTGAAGAAAAGTTAAGAAAAAGGGTTCAGAAACACTTATATGTACTTTTTTTTTCCCCTTTTCTGGTATGTTATAATAATATAGTGGTGTAATCCCAACTCCAGGTACTGCACAGACTACTTCAGGAGGACAGGTAGAATACAGAGCTCTGTCTGGAATTTCCTACATGGCATGGTATCATTTCGTTGGCCTTATCTGGACTAGTGAATTCATTCTTGCCTGTCAGCAAATGACGATTGCTGGGGCAGTGGTTACTTGTTACTTCAACAGGTGAGTGCAGAATTGCCCCTGTATAGTTTTGGGGATTTTCCAGCATTTACTTTCAATCTTTTCTAGGCAAAAGAGTCTCAAACAGACTGCAATTTATGTCAGCATCTTGGAATCACTATTTATGTCAATATCTTGGAATCCAGTTTAATATAAAATAATGTTGCTTGTTGCAAGATTTTGAGTAAGATTTTTACAGTGTATGATATTAATGTGGCTCACCTCTAGTGCTGGAGTTACTCAGCTAAACTGAGCCTTGATACAAGCCAGTGGAACTCAACTGATTTTGGTGAAATTCCCATTTGGAAGGCATAGGCTTCATTTGACCCTTTTCCAGGAGACTGCATTAGCTCCAAATGGAGATGCAATATATATAGCTCCTTGGTAATTTCATGTATTCATAGGCAGTGTGACCTCTTCCTAAATGTTCATCCCTGCTCTGGGTTGCCATTTCTTCTGACTGCATAAATACCTAGTCTGATACTCATTTTTTCATTCATTTAATTAATTTCATTATATTCAGTTAACTGTTAAGAATTTAGAGATGTGTAAACAAACTTCCTTGAATTTTATACTACCCTGAAATGTGGAGGAAGTGAGGAAAAATCTCTACTTTTCATGATTTATACTGTTTTTTAGACTTCCAATATTGTAAAATGAAATTGAATTGGTTTTATGCACGGGAGCGCTGTTATCCTGTCATTGTGGGGGAAGATTTACATCTCTCAATACATTCATGCAATTTTTTTGACAATGAAGATAGTAGTATCCTGAAAACATTTTTCCATACCAGTATTTTACGAGCTTTCTCACCCTCATCACTCTGTTGTTCTGTGCCCAGTGATGAGATTTTCTGATCTCTGAGAGACTGGCATTTTAATTCATTTCTTCATTTTGTATTAGAGGAATATGGTGGTAGTCTCAATTTGTTGGAAAATTAGCCCTTGAGGAAGGCAACACGAGAGTGAGTCAGGGAGCCTGGCAGGAGAGGGACGGGATGCTGGAATGCTGGCCGCAGCCGTCCGGGACCATCGGCCTCCGGCGGCTGGGAAGGGAGGCTTTGGGCTTCTCCAAAACCCAGGTAGCAGGTTTCTGTGGGTGGTCTCCAGAATGTACCCCTGGCTGTTTCAGCTGCTGATAGGAAGGCTGCCTGCGGAAAGGTTTCCAAACGGCCTGTTCCCCTCTGCCCAGCAGAGACAGCAGCGCAGGAGTCACTCTGAAGGGATTTCCCGCTGCAGCTGGCTGCGGCTCTGCTCCAGCCAAAGCAGCAAAGCTGGAAGACTGGTAACAGCCAGTGCCCACCGTTGTTTGAAGTGATGTTTTGTCATCCCATCCAAAAAGCCAAGGCAGGGCAGCCTTTGACCTGTGTGTCAGGAGCCTGCCTCTGCTAGGATTCTCTACGCAGCCAGCAGCCGTGCCACTGAACTCGTGCTAGTAAAAGCAGACAAAACCTAAAATGCTGCCTTTTCAAAGGTTGAGATCTGTACATAGTCTCATGCTACTCTTTTACATGCCATGATAGGACCTGAAAAGTGAGGAACTTGCGTTTCTTATGTCATCTCCTTTTTCCTATCGAAGCTCTGAACACAAGTCACTAGCATGGCTGTGGTTCTGTGGGTAATGGGCTGCTCTTTTCTTCTAAGCAAATTTATGTTCCTCAAGCTTTAGCAATTGATTCAGCTTTAGCAGCTGAATGCTGAGGCACTACGGGTTCATTTAAATTGGCTTGCTTGAGAAAGCACAGGAAAGAAAAGCAGTTTCACTGACTTACTGGGTTGTGTGCTGCAGTGCGTTCTGGTACCAGACACCATCTAAATCCCCAAGGCAAAGACACTGTCCATATCTTCTTCGCACAGAGCAGGGAAGCTCCTGTAGAAACCTCTGTGATGACATTTACTGCTCTGTTAGGGTCTTCCGCTTTCCAGCTATTTTTACTGCTGCAGGAACTGGCCGCAGAGTACAGAAGGTTCCTGCATGCAGTTGTATTGAAGTAATTTTGTACATCTACTGTTGAGCCCTCCTCTTGCTTGCCGGGTGGCATGTACTGCGTCGAGTTGTGCTTGGAAGGGGAAATGCAGTTTTTCTGTGGTGGTGATCCCCTTTTCTGGCCTTGAGGCTGTCAGCACAGATCTGCAGAGATGCAGAGCAGTGCAGGAATGGGGAGACCATGGTGGTTAGCTGCAAGAGCACTCGCACTGTCAGGGGCAAGGGTTATCTCAAGCTGTTCCAGCAATTCTGAGCTTGTCTGCTGTGTGTTTTTAATGTATTCCCTGGGGCAGCATCATAAAGGCATGTCACAAGAGTTTGTTTATGATACCTCACAGCGAGGCTTTCTTCTTGGCTTCTAAGTGCTCCGAGGAAATGGCACGGCCTTTCCCTGCGGAAATCAGTGCTGCGTGGCCAACAGCCACAGTGGAGCTGCAAGTGAGGACAGCAGGGGGTCATTGTAGTGGGATTAGCTTTACAGGTGACATGCGTGACCTGTAGTGCCATCCCTGAAAATGGATTTTGCCATCTTTTATTTCAGATGAAACATGAGTACATGAAAGATTTTATTAATTTAATAAAATAAATAGAAATTTTTTGCTTGTTTAATGATTCCTTTTTATGACTTGTGAAAAGGGCTCAGTCTTTTACAAAATCTTCTTTGTTACCATTGCTGTTTTACATGAGGGTTTATTTTCATCCTAGGGTGCTTAGGTGTTACGTGCTTATTTACTCACCTTTTCAGTGAGGTGAGGCTTCTCCCGTCTCTGGGATTAAAGGAAGGTGGTATGGTACCTTGACCCATGTCACAGGCATCACTGTCCTGTCCATGTTTGAGCTTATTCAGTAACTCCAGTGCATGTATGTCACTGCACAGGGTTGAAATTAAGGAAGTATTTGCAGGATTGGGGTTTTCCACCTGACTCTAAGGTCTTTCAGCACAACTTCTGATAGATTCAGTGAGAGGTGAAATACATACATCTCCCAGTAAGTCAAAAATCCAGGTTTATGGATTTGCACCAAAGCCATTGAGAGATTAACTAGGACCAAGTTTTTAAAGGATTCCTCTTCCCTTTTCAAATACATTTACAATATTTATGAGCGTATTTTGCCCTACTTACATCCTTGACCTAAACCGTGTAAAAGAGCCATCAGCATGTATGTAGTCAGACCTGCCCCTTGTGGTTTTGAGGGCAGGTAAAAGGGCAGTTGGAAATACAGTCTGTGTGTTCTCTGTTAGTCTGATAATGTCTCTTTCATTACAAATCTTGTGATTTATTGTATTTGTTTAAAAACTGAGATTCATATGTACTTGAAGAATACATGATTTATTCCTTAACACTTCTAACGTATTTTGCACTAGATCTCTTTTTAGGCAGTCTTTGAAAGGGATGAGGCAGGATTGAAGAAAACTGTAAGCACGGCTCTGAAAAGAAGGACAGGCTTTTAAAGAAATCCTTTTTTTTTTCTCCTTTCAAGTGTCTATGTCTTTTGGGTGTGTTAAGATTACATTTTATCTTCCCACAAAAATGGTTTTAAAATGAAAACTGAGATGTATGTGTGGTCATTTGATTCAAGGAACTCAGGCTTAAGAAAGATATCAAGTGTCACAGAGCTCACAAGAAAATAAAGACAGTTGGCAGCACTGAAGAAAGAAAATTATTTAAAGATGATGTGTTATTGAGTACAGGTCCACAGGATTTTGGGATAGTAGTGTTCTATGTAAATCAAACAATCCTGTGTTAACATAAAATAGGAATACCACAGAGGAAAAGCAAGCTGTGGCCCTACTCATTCTTGTAACCAGTTCTATCAGGCAGATTCCAGTTTTTCCCTGATACCTTGTGTGCATGCGGTGGAGTCTACACGCACAGAGTTCAATGCACAATGTGAACTGCCTACAAAGCCTTATGCATACGGCGAACTGTGTGCTTGTGCTAAAGTCGTTTCAGGATTGCAGCCATATAATGTACAAAGCTGGGTGAAACTTCATCCTTAAGGGTAATTGTGTATAGGTGGATGCCTGAGCCAATCTTGAGCTTGTTCGGAGTCACAGGCATCACCTGATGTTGTGTTTAGCTAGCCGTTTTCCTATGGTTCCTACCCTGAGCCGGAATTACAAGGAAAATCTTTGTTCTTTTTCTAATCTGTTTGGAAGCAAAGCAAAAACCTTGTCAGACCCTGTTCGTGTGAGAAGTCCTTTGCTAGGAAAAGGAGGTGTGGAAAAGCATCCAAATGTGTAGAAATTTATCTAAATTAAACTTCAAATTCTTGACATTC